>NW_017304228.1:4512780-4536407 GCF_001594115.1 Trachymyrmex septentrionalis | reverse complement strand
CAAATGTTAAACTTATGCTACTAACCCGTACACGGGCTCCCCTATATACGTTCTACGCCTTCCAGCGAATGTCCTTCGCTGTTGTTCGATTTTTATATCCTCTCGCGTGCCGAACAATATTATAGAAATGCAGGATGGCATAACGATCGACAAGATGCGTATTTGTACCGAGTTGCGCGCCGTGAATTTCAAATAATCACGCCGGTGCTTGACGATGATATATATCGACATTCGATACGCTTGTCGAGAGGCCTGTGTGTACCCATCTGTGAATTCAACGCGAGTATGAAATATCGTTTTTCTGTTAAAGAATTAAAAAAAAAAAACGATGTAAGCGCAATCTCGCTATGATCGATTTATCGCTATAATCGTATTCTATCCTTTCTACGTGTTTAATAATAATATGTACAACTAGTTTGAAGATATAATTATAGAAACACGGAGAGAACGATTTGAAAATATCTAAAAATTTAGCTAGATACACACACACACATATCAGAAAATAATTTTGTTAAATTATTAAAATTTTTCGGTAAGACACTCAAACAACTAGAATGTCAAAATTTTAAATTTTTTAGCAAAATCATTCTCTCCGTGAATTTTTATTTATTAAATGAAGTGAAAACAGATATACTATCATCGCGAGAAAATTCTGTTTAATCGAATTTAATAATTATTAATCTGACGTAGTTCACTAGTATATTAAAATAAAATAAGATTCAATGATTTGTGAAGTACGGAAATTCTCGATTGAATCGAATTACCTATATTTACACCTCAGCAGTTTACCCCAGTTATCGTGTTCACTTATGAAAGATGAATTATAGATAAAGAAATAAAGACGAAATTGCTTAGTTTATCGCGCACTGTTAAATTTATAATGTTAAATTATATCCAATTAAAAATATTTTTAACTCTTGACTTCACTTGTATTGTGTACTTCAAACAGCTTTACTGAGGTATAATTTTTATAGCTATAGTTGAGAGTCATTTCTACAAGTTACTATCATTTCTACTCAATACGTTGTTAATGTAACTAAAACAATCAAGTTAAACAATTTAACTCAAGAAATGTATTAAATTTGATTCAAAGTTAGTTTATTATTTATTACTTATTTTAATATGAACGCTGTTTACTTATGAAATTAAACAATTCATCCAAAAGTGGATGATTATATAGATGTAGTTATTTTTCAACCACATGATTTTTGAATTAAAATAATACATTTGACACTCTTGAAAATTAAAAATAACATTGTCATTTTTAACAACAAAATATTATTTATACTTCCAAGCGTTTCCAAATGTATGTATTATTTTGAATTGAGATATTTTTTAAGTTAAGGAATTAATTTAAACTTGAAGCTTTAACGATATATAACTTCATCAAGCAAAGTTCCATCCTCGTGCATTAATGAATATTATTTTTGCTAGATACAGTCGTTTGTAATTACACACATGGTATTGTTAGCAGACTTTAGACGCACCGATACGATTTACGCGATTTATTGTCCGATCTCGGTATCTCGGTCGTCTATCGTAGCCGCTGGACTTACGCTTGCTGCAGCGAGAGCAGCATCAGAGCCCTTAGGGCCCTACACGAAGTAGTAGCAGCCGAAGCGCGCGGTTTGCAAACATTTATCATCGAGACAGGACAGTGGAGAATCGCTGCAATTGCGAACGTAAAAAAGTGCTACGTCTAGGGGTTGTGCGTAGCACGCGCTATTTGTCACCCCGCGCTCCCTTATCTACAGCTCCCGTATCTCTTCTTATCATCGCAGCCGCGACATAGTCGAAGCCAACTTTCGCCTCGATGCCGGTCCGCGATCTTATCGCATGCACCTCTACCGGTCATCTCCTTCCGCTTTGTATAATCGCAACTTACCCTTCTTGGAATAAATTCAATGCTTCAATAGTTATCGCGCCGACAAAGTAACGCCGCGCCTCGCATTTAGCGTTGACACGCCTCCCACCGCGACGCCACGCCGTGGTTTTTCTCCGTCTTCCAGACGCGAAGATTTAGTCAGAGTGCTGTTGTGGAGCTTCTTTACCGCGATTCTAACGTGTTCTGCGTCCTGCATGCCGCTGTTTCCAAAGAACGCATCGAGGGACAAGCAAAACGCCGACCGCGAATCGTAAAGTAGATTGCGGAATGTGTGACATTGAGAAAACTAACCGGGAGAAATTGGCGATGTAATGGCGTAATATTTTCAATTAACGCGAGGCAGAGGTTAAATTACAAGTTCCTCTTGGTCTTTTAAGAGTAGTTAATGCCCGAGTATACAGAGACGACTTCTTTGTAAGCATCTGATAAAACAGCTCTGGTTAAACAGCCTCCACCTATTATTGTTATATATACGATTGCAATTTTCGGAAACAAACAATGAAAAGGCTCTGCACAGTTTACTTACACATATGGAAATCTGAGTTCTAGTGAAATTAATTGATGTTTACATAATTATAATGTAGTGAATATATAATTAACCCTTTGTAGGCACACTCGGTCTTTTTCGACCTAGATTAAATTTTACTCTCAGATTTCTTGACATAAATTTCAATTTTTATTAAATGAAGGTTTTAACGTTTGAGTTAAGTTATAACTATTTGACAATGTAGCAGAAATGTTGAAAAATAATTCTGAAGTTTTCTAGGTTTGTTTTAAAGCCTAGAACACACAGTTAAAAAAATTAGTACAAGAAAAAGCACTCTGTGTGCTGGTGTAAGTAAAAATATGTGTGCTTACGAAGGGTTAATGCAAGGTTCTCAAAACATTGTATAATGTTGACTCAATACTGAAAAGTATATGATATTATGAGAACTTTCTGTACAAAATATTGTTTAATTTTAGATCCACAACAAGGAATACAAAATTAAAGACGTTCTTTAAGATTTTTAAGAATAAACAAGCATAAATAAAGAATTACACCGTTTTTCGGTAAAGCACAATTAAAGTAGTAGCTGAAGGAATAGGAGAGCGAGAGAGATTTTGAAGAAACACTTTATCTTTAACATTTCCTATAACGATCTAAGAATGTCAAACATTTTTGTTAGGAGTGTTTTTGCTTCATCCCTTTTCCAACAATCTTTTCAAATGTCGATTAAGTTTCGTCAATATGAGATAGAAGGCTGGCATTTCCTATATGGAAATATGGTGATGCTGTTTATACTTAACCCAGATTGCAATTCAGATGATCGAGCGCTCGCTTTCATATTCCATTCTCGATGATTCAGAGAGGGAATAATAGGAAAGGGCGGGAAAATGAGCGGAGTGGGCGGTATTTCTCGCGAACGTGAACGCATTTACCTAGAGTTTCTTTCCTCCGCCTCTGTCCGTCTCTCTTTGTTTTGCACACACGTACACGCATAACAGCGTTTACCTTTTTTTTTTATTTTTACCTCGACTCACCCGCGAGCGATGCGCACCGCGTGACACGCAAGACGGATGATTTCGCGTGTGTATTTGCGTTCGCTGTTCGACTCACCAGCGAGGCTGCACGTTCCATCACTCGGATTTTCCCGCTTCCAGTGCCCCGGAAAACGATCTTTGACCTTCGTCGTTTTTCACACGGAAAATCGCAATCAATGCGCACTCGCGAGAAAACGAACCAGACGGAAATTAATTGATATCGCAAATGCCCACTGGCAAACACGAGAGATTGATTTGACGCGCTTGAATAGTCGCCGGAGAGAAGAAGTAACTTGCGTGCTCATTGTTAACCACCTCTTATTTTAAACATAGCTGTGTGTCATGGACTGCAGAAGAATATATGTCAAGGTGTTGTCGATGAATCATCTCGCATCTCATTTCCAATTTACGATCATTTTTCAATTTATTTTCGTTAAATTAACGGTAAGATGATAATTATCTCAATGGAAGGATAATTAGATTTTTTTCGAAAACCCATTGGAAGTGAAAGAAATAATTTAAATTAATAATATATAGAAAAAGAACCTCTATATAAGTGTGAATAATGTAAGTGATAGAAAGTTAATAATATTTATACAGTGAGAGCAAAAAGTATCTGTACAAGGAAATTTTTTATAAAAAAAGTCTTATTTGTAAAAAATGAACTTTAATTAGCAATTTTATACAATGAATATATTATATTCTGTTTTAACATAAGCAAACGAGCTTTGCGTGTATTCCTGATTTTAGAAACTATGTTAAATTTCTCGACTATACGAATACTTTTTGAGGATCCAAACAATGGAATTTTTAATTTTTGCTTATTTTTCAGATGATACATTTTCTATAATACACATCTTTTTGGTATATATAATTTTAAGAAACGTACAGTCTATTTTATTTTTTATGAATAAATTGTTAATTACCCAGCAAGAAATGATCGTCAATTAAACGTCGAATCGACGTCGAATTGGTGTTGAAATCAATTCGATGACTCATTTCTCGCTGGATAATATTTACTTTTTAAAAATAAAGTTTCTTTAAAAAATATTTTCTCTGTACGAATACTTTTTGCTGTACTCGCTGTATGTAAATTTTTCAAATTAAGAAAGGAATTATTTTTTGTTATCGAAAAAACTGAGGAAAATGATCGTTGATCGTCAATTAGTGCGTAGGTGTAGGGAACGAATTTAAAGTTATCGAATATGAAACCGACAGATTACCTCTAGATTCTCGAAACTCGTGGAACTCTCAGAAATTTGCGAGGAACTCGCGTAGCCTCTGGGCGCTTGCCGTAAATGGCAATACGCGTATAAAATTTCGTACTGATACCCCGCGGGGCGCCAATTATACGTGTACAAGACTGCCGTTTCGCAACGGCGGGCAATGAAGCTCTAATGATGATCGCTGTCAACCGTCGCATCGTTCCCGCCAAGACCGTAAAATCCGCGAGATCGCTCGGATCCCGAGGCGCATCGGGCGTGTACGCTCCCGGTTATTTTCGAGGCGCACTTATAAGGTGCGCGCGCGCCGTAACATAGTTCCGTAATCGACACCAGAAATTACGGAGACGAGGGGAGGGACTATTGCTCGAATGCAAAAGGCGGGTCGTACTTGAATACATTACGTAAAGCTGGAATAAAAACCGGTCTGACTGGTAACAAGAACGCTCATGAAGTTGCGATACCGCATCGCGAGCGCTAAATGGCTGACATGCGACGACGGTTGACTACTGGCAGATGTGTAACTAAACGTGTACGGTGTGGCGCTTGCACGATTTCGCAATGATATACGTTAACATACGAGAGGCACGTTATCTCAATCTTCCTAGATTCGTTACTTCGATATTATTGGCTCTAATACGTGTTTTTTTTTTTTTTTTTTTTTTTTTAATACTTTATTGGATATTTTAATTTTTGTCTATTAATTAAAATTAATTTTTACGTATTTTAGTTATGTGTGGGGTACATATGCTTTTAATTTAAAATTAAATTTAAAGGGTTTAATTTTAAAAAATCTTCCGTATACTTTCTTGGTTAGTTGTTGTAGCTATCGATTTTTATCGATTCTCCATCGCCGTAAGAGATAGTATCACCGCGGGATCTTCCTCTTGAAATTTTTCAGCGCGAATCGATTGCGAGGCCTGCCTCCTCGTCACGCGTTTCGTATTTTATTCGAGATGATCGTCTATCAACGATTTCTGGAAAAGCATCTGGAACCGCGGGGACCACGGAAGACGATAACGGTAGATATGGCTTACGGTGAAAGGTCGTCGTGAGGACGCCGAGGCTTTACGTCAATTACATTGATATAGTGTTCTCTGCGTTTGCTGTTCTTATCGATACACCTTTGCCACTACCTCCTCAACCTACACCTTTGTCAATATACGGGATTTTTCTTGTATTGACGTTTACTATCCGTGACGTTAGTTGTTCTATTTGCAAAAGATTAGCTGGCTAAAAGCATCAAATAAATCCTTTTCTTTGTAGTAGAGTAAGGTGATACAATTACTATCATAGTACAATATAATTCTGAATAAAATTTCAATTCAATTTCGAGGTTCAAGGTTTCGTAATCCTGATCTTATTGTGTGGAAGGTATTGAAGGATATCCAAATAGGATTTCCAAATAGGAAAAAACTTAAACCTGGAAAATTGAATTCAAATTTTATTTCGTTTAGAATTATATATACAATACCATGTTTGAAATTATACCAACTTATTCTATTTACATTGCAACAAGAATAAAATTATTTATAATAATACATAATCTTAAATTATAAACATTAATTGATAGTAAATTTTAATAATTATTATAAATAAAAAATTAATTCTAAATTTTAAATATTACGAAATATAAATAATCTTAAAGTATAAATTGTAAATTGCAATAGGAATGTCCCTAGTCAATTATAAAAAAGAAAATAATTGTTCAACATGTTTTCTTGATTGCTATGCAGGTTCAAGAAACATGCGAATGTGTCAAGTTGATAAGTGGTATTTCGAGATACGTTCTTGCGGTATCTGGCTCCTATAATTTATGAATCAATTGAATCGATGGCATGTCCGATGCGATGCATATCGCTCCCAAGGGGTTAACCCCTTATTCAAAATATTGACGTTCATTCGGCGATGATTAATTTGTTTCATTACCCAACTTGTAACCTATTCGCGTTATCTACCTTGTTATCGTCGGAAACATTTGACATGACTCAAAGCGATATTTCGCAATACTACTAATAATAACTATATACATTATGCTAATAAAAAATATTCCTAAAATTCTCTCTTAAAATTCATTTTAATGTTTCTACTATTGTAGTCTCGTAGTCTCAAAAATTACATTGCACAGATAAAAAAATTAACTGTTCGTATAAAATCTAATTTTGATAGAAAATTAGTGATACCGGTCCTAAGAACTTGGAAAAATTGTCTGAAATTTTGTTAATTCTATAAGAGAGCGTATCAATTTTCGTCGACAATATGAAATTTTTATCGTTCGTCTGTTACAGATCTTCGAACTTTAGTATAGATTTTTATATTGAACTGTGTATAAAAATCAGAAAAATTCTTACATAAAAGCTTTAACAACGAGTTTTTACTATTCTAGAAGTTGACTAGTATTTTACTTATTTTTTACGGATTAAAATTAATCTACGTACCTATAGAATTTAAAAAAAATCAATGTGTTTTTAAAGTCCAACACTATCCGTGGATGTTAATTATGAGAGATTGATAATTATTTATGCCTCTTCAGGATTCCTCGGTTTTTTTGCTATAAAAATCTCAAATCAATTTTAAGCAACTAATTTCCGTATATCACAATTCTGTCATAAGTATGCCAGAGGAAAAAAATTTCAATCTCGCGCGTGTGCGGGATGAAGCATGCATGCACGCACGCACGCACGCACCCACGGCGGCGGAGGCGGTACGTAATCGGGCTCGCGAAGTATTATAGCCACGATGCAGCAAGAAGTAAGGTTGACGCTGCGTGGCGCCCCATGTATCATATTCTTGCGTCGATAACTCGCCGCGGTGTTTGCTCTGGATGGCGTACAAGAAGAGGGCATCTCACACTACCGGCCGACAGGCCGCGACGCAAGGAAGCTTGATTAATAACGGAATAATAATATGTTTCTCCACCCCGCGACACAATGTCGTAAATATGCAGCGACCGCCGCTGCTGGTCTTCTTGCGCCAGGAGGTCTCCTCCTCCATCCGGCTCGGTATATTACGTGTACACGTGTAATATTAGTCGATCGACTTCTTATTAGCGTGCAAGAAGGTATCACGCTCGCGTGTAACACGGCCACCGTAGACTCGTTCAATTTATGCTGCATATATTTGCGTATATCTCAATATCTCAGCATTTAATATCGGAATTTATTCGATAAATACTTAGAAGAATGTTTGACTATACCAACAAGGTAAAATGTATCGTGATAAGACCAAACAGAATTTCTGATTATGGTCTCTTAAGCCATATTATCAAAAGTTCTAGAAGAAATTAATCATGTTCATGTTTTCTTCTAGCAACTAGAAGAAAAATTTTTGTGTTTTCAGAGACATATTATAATTGAATTCATCAGATTTCCAGTTCGTGCGGAATCAGATTTTTCTATTTTATTTTTGATAAATGCATTCGAATTATTTGATACAATGAAACAAAGTATACGTGTTTAGTATGTGAGGTGTCGAACATTTCCCTTTTTATATGCATTATTTTTATACACTGAGAAAAAAGTATAGTCAATTTTAATAAATATTTTAGTTCAATACTGCCAACTAATAAAATAAATTACTTACAGTAAATAAATATTTGTTTAGTAAAAAAAAGATTGCTAAATCAAAATAACATTTCTTGTATCAAATAAATATATCTTTATATTTAATAAATATTTAGTTGGCAGTATTTAACTAAATTTAGTATTTATTAAAATTGACTATATTTTTTTTTAGTGTACATATTTATAATTGTTATACTCTTGGAATTATCTTGAAATTTTTTTATAAACGTTGAAAAAAGATACACATAAATGTTATTCTGGTACGCAGGTACGCGATTGTTAAAATTTAATTTTGATTAACGTAACGATATTGATCTAATATCGTATTGAATTTGATGAGTTAGTATGCGCGCCAGGAGAAGAAATTCCCGTCGTGATGAGCTATCGTGATTTGCTTCATTGAATCTATTTTTTATACTTTTTGCAGGTAACAATTGCCAATAGATCCTTTTTCTTCGAATTTACTGCGATTTTACTGACTCCTGCGGCATTCGCGGTGCTCTCTAAACACGTCGAAATGCGCGTGCCAATGCACAAATCCGTAAAGGTCGTCTTAAACGTGATTTATCACCGCCCTTTCGTCCCTTCACGTCCGCGAATTCCTCGCAAACTTACCGATTAAGCATGCTCGTTAAAGGTGGCGAACGCGTCACGCATTCGACCTGCAATTACCTGCCGTGACGCAATTTCACACGCGGCTCATTAGCGACGTAATTAATTCGAGATGCGAAAGAGCTTGTGCGTCCACGGTATCTTACGCGGTATTCCACATTCAAGAAGCGAAGCGTAAAACAATATAAAGCAACAGTAACGCGATATTATGCATGTCATTATTTGTCCATAATTTAGAAATTGATAGAACACTGTGTTTTTTATGAAATAGTTTAGCTAAAATATCTAAAAAATTAAGTACAGATTTGAAAATAATTTTATTGAAATATTGACATAATTCTGTAGAATGCTCAAGTTTGATACAACACTTTTTGCAATATTCATTATGCTTGAGGAGTTTTTAGATAATTATTTTGATAGTCCAGTAAAATTATTTTCAAATTTGTATTTAGCTAAATTTTTTAATATTTTGTAAAATCATTATTTTCACATGCACATGCATATTGTATTTCATATATATACACACACATATGTATACATATACCGAAAGAAAAAATAATCTACCTGCGATTTAGATATTATTTTATCTGTCAGATTGCATCATCGAAATGCAATGTAACTTTTTTGTTTAAATTAAATAATAAAAATTACGGGATAAATTTTTAATTAAATAATAAAATTAACGGAACAAATTTTCCCGTTACAAACTGCTATTAATAGTGCCTCACTTTTTCCTGTACAAGCCAGTCAGCGAATGGATGAGCGGCTATTTCAAACGGGATTTTTTTTTACCGATGGTGCAACCCTCGCGCCGACGGTCGAGGAATTATGTATCGCGTGAACCGAGATCGCTCTCCGCGCGACTTCTTGTTCACACACGCCGTAGTCTCCTCCGGGTCCGGGCTCTCCCATAAGTCATCCTAGGTGTTCCTTCGGTAATGACTCATTCGTCCCTACCGCCTCTCACCCATTCTCTTCCTGGCTAGTCGCGGCTTCTCGTTTTACTCATCACGAGTCGGCTACCCCGGTAGCCAAGCCTTACCGTCGCGAATCGGCATCTCGTCGGCGCGGTGGGCCTCCGCATCCGTTCTTGGCCATCGCGTTTCTCTCTCCTGGTATGACGGTGGCGTAATTATCGCCGCAAGGTAGTGGCTCTACCTTGCAATCGTCACTTCAATATGAGAAACGCTACCCTTGGGCGGTGCTTTTATGTACAACGATGACAGAACGGCCGTCGCTATCACACGGAGCCGGATGTTACCTGCAAGCGAGACGTAATTTCGTTGGAGATCAGCGAGAGTTTATAAGTGAGATTTAGCAATGCCGTTGTTGAGTTATACAATATCATTTCATTTCGGCAACATAAAAGAAGTACTTGTGGGCTTGACTTTATCGTAATGATTGCGCACTACGAAGCGTTTCTTTGCAATATATATCTCACAATCGGATGTATATAACTCTGTAAAATTTTTAGAATTACATAAAATCTCGGAAGAGCGAAATTTTACTCTTAAAGATTGAAAATTCAGTCTTTTTTTTTTTCAAAATTAGCTCAATTTGCATTGTTTAGAATGAGATCCCATCCCAAGAGTAATCTTACATCATCTTAATAATTAAATATTATTTATATCAACGATAAGAGTGATAATTTGATTATAAAATAATAAGATCACTATGCCACACTTATATTCAACTATATTTGCCAAAATACAGCTTTTTAGCACAAATTCGAATTTATCGACTCGTAATCAACCGATGACCGAGGAAATTAACGTTACAATTCGTGTGAAGGTTACATGATAATGTGATGCATACGTTTCTAGACAGGCTGGAATGCCGATTTAACGGGACGCAGCGACAGTCGCAAGATGCAACTTTTATTAGCGGATCTAAAGAAGATAGGAAAACTCCGTGGAATGTTAGCGACTTGTCCTCACGATTACATCGGAGACAAATCCTTTTCCCGAGGATTAACGATCGCAAGGTTAACCTTTAGAGAGAATTTATGTCAACCTCGTCTACTAACTTACTTTTAATCCTGTTGGTCTATTTGGATTTATTTGATCCAAGATGTAATTTACTTTTTTACTAATGTTTTAGTTAAAAACTTTTTTCTGGTAAAAACTTTTCTGATGACTTTGTTTGTTAATATGAGATCTTTTTTGTGAAAATTCTTTAGAGCTTCTCAATCACATTAATCCGATAAAACGATACGATCATATACACGGAGAGAGTTTATTCTTAGAGTTTACTCTGAAAATATGATAGTCGTGGGATAACATTGTATTTCGAAGAATTTTAATGTAAATCTCTCTCATTCATTAATAAAACAACAATAAAGTATAAAATAAGTTTGATTAATTTTACTGAAGTGCATGGTAAAAATCTTTCAAATATTGTATTGTATCACAACTACCATATTTTTAGAGTAAATTTTAAAAGAAAATTCTCTCCGTAGAGAATTAGAACACACACACACACACAAACCAGCAGAGTTAATACTTAGTATACATAAACAAATAAATTGGTAGATGAATCCTCTTAATTCGCGTTAGCTTTTAGTGAGCGTATGATTAAATGTACGTGTTTGGTTGAGAAAAATTGAGAAATATCAGGCGATTAATATTCCTGCGCAAAACGTACAATTTGCTGTCCCTAGGATAGCAATGCTGTCACTGGATCCTGAGATCATCGTCGGATATCGCGGGGAAGATGCACCCTGATTGTAGTAAATACACTCCGTTCCTTTCGAAAAGCGGTGACATGATAGCGCGTGATCACGCGATGAATATGTACATATATACGATTTCGTAGCCACGGTATCAAGTGGCGCGGTAATGCGCTTTCTCATTAAGATATTAAGAAATATTGGAACTCGTAACATTAGTGACAATGCGACTGCTCACGCGACGGTGGCCACTAGGAATAGTTTCTTTTCCGCGACAAATTACCCATCTGATTTGGTGCTGCGTAAATCACCGCTTGTGAAATGAAATTCATTCAAGTCACCGGACTTGACTACCTAAAAATGTATAGTGATGAAAAATAAGAAAAAAACAACTCGAGAAATGTATTTCTAAAATTGTCATCAAGTATGAGATTAATATAATAAATTGTACGTAACGTTATTCCATCATCTCGATTATTATTGATCGTTGTGCTCTCGCAAACGCAAGCTTTGATTCTATCAATTTCTAGCATCAACCTGAGAGGATTTTATCGCGATTATGGGATAACGTATATAATTTATTATATTAATCTCTTGCTTGATGGAAATTTTAGAAATGCATCTCTCGAATTGATTGTATTTTTAATCACCGTACGTTTTTAAGTAGATCATGATAAAACGTCATGCATCTAATCATAAAAATTTTAAATCTCTTCTTCCTGGCGGAGATTATTTATGAATAATCTTCGTAGGGTAGAGGAAATTAATATTGCTCTCCAAAATCTTTCAAGTGGAATTTAACTGTACAGAGTGAAATCTCACTCTTAGAAATTGACGATTGAGTCGCTTTTTTTTAACACTGGCTAGATTGTCACTTTTTAAAATTAGATTTCACTCCAAAGATTTTAAAGAATGGGATAATATTCTTCGACTTTTCCTTCTCTTGAGGAAATCGGTGTGGCTCCTTTGCCATCTCCCCTTCGCTTTTTCTGTGAAAACACCGAAGAATCGCACTAGGAGAGGCTGAAAGGTAATAACGGCGTCACCGGAGGAGGCAAGGAGACCCCTCCACACCACCCCCACTCGAGCAGAGGAGAGAGGCTATTTTACCGCTAGTCCAAGGCAAGATAGGATGACCTACTTCAGCAGGCTCCTCCTAAGTAGAGGGGCATCCACTGCGGTGTTGATTTCTAATCGGAAAAGTTACGCCGGCCAACCGGCCAATCCGCGTTTATCCCGACCTAGCCGTGCTTGTTTCGCATCGGTTGCGTTGTAAAAAAACAGGGAATACCCGACCAATCGGCGGACGATCCGCGGCTGCAACCCGCGGCATTTGCATACGACGAAACGAACGACCGCCCGTGAGATTACCGTGACGTTACCGTTGATGCATGCACGACGACGACGAGGATAGTGCCATTGTTTTTGAAGCGAGGTGGCAGGCAGATATATTGATCCCCTCTGGATGATAGCTAGAAATAAATACGTGCAATTTACCTATACATGTCACAAGATAATCGTGAATTCGTGATTGAATGCATGGAGTTTTATTATGATCTACGAGTTTTATTATGATAAAGTTCTCTTAGATTGACACTGGAAACTAATGACATGGTTTGGCTAAAGTACCTAAAGACTTAGCTGGAAAGAACTGAAAATTTTTTTGTTGGACCGTCGAAAATAATTACATAGGACGTTTAAACTGATTGTTGGGATGTCAGAACTTTTTGCATCTCTTAAGAGAAGATGATCCACGTAATTATTTTGACATTATTTTCAGATTTTTATTTAGCCAAGTTTTTAACTAATAATAATAGTAATAACTTTAATAATAAATACTTTAGCAAAATTGCGCGCGTTTCTTCCGTGTAGGATCAACACTTTCGTTTGTAACTCGAGCAATTAACGAGATAACCGAATATCCGCAATTCATCGTATTGATTTCACTTCATTCAGCTTGATGAAAGCTGTAGGAATGCATTTCTCGAAATACCTGCTTATTAAAAAAAAAAAAAAACGCTTTTTTTAGATTCCTCTTTATATGTCGCTCTTTATAATATAAAATTATGTCGTGAAGCATCGATATTAAAATGTTTTATTAATAAGTACTTAGCGATATTATATATAATTCTTATTTTTCGAAGGTAAATAGCGAGCTTTTCATTGATACTTGTCATCCTCACAGATTTGCTGACGCGCATCGTCAGGAAGCGATATGGTTAATCTCGTTTTCGTGCTGGCACATCGCCTTCGATCCGGCGCGGGGAGCGTGTACGACGTCCGCCGAAGTAACAATTAAGAGATCGCGGCCCGCCGCGAAGCGATCCTTTAGACAGGCTCGTGGGAAACAGTGCACCCGACGCCAAGAGCGTAGAACGGCTCCGGCTTCGGCACTGCACAGCTAACCGTTGTACATCGTTAAAGACGCGTCATTAAGGTTAAACGCTCGTGGAGGCTGCTCCATAGGCTGGCGTCTACGCGAGAACGTAGACGCCAGCCGGAGCGGAGGATCCCGTATCCTAGGAGTGAATAACGAATTTACGTTGGATGGGAGCTACGAGAGAGAGAGATTCGCATCTCCGTCGCGAATATTACCGGTCGGCAGACCGGTACCGTTCCGGCTTTGACCTTTGCTTTTCTGACGCGGGTCATCATTTTCTCGCTATTGGGTTAACTGTCCGTTTTTAAAGCAAGATGTCCATCTCTAAAGTGTATGCTTATATGAATAACGCCTAACGAATTGTCGCATTAATGGTCAGAAAAGATTTCGTGTGTAATTCTTTCCGTTGATTAAATCAGAATAATCTTCTGATGAAGTTTTAATTTTGCCATATTGCAATCTCCTCTATTTGCAAAAAATATACCTTGGTTGACTTTATCCAGCTTTCTTCATAATTTCCTCTGAAGCTAAGCCCGTTACTCTCGAAATGATACGTTAATCTTCTCCTTGAGTGTATACTTGAATAGCAAATGGAAAGGAGCGTCTTTTTACTGTCACATAAATCTCAATTTTTTTAGAGCCCGCGGGCCGTAGGTTGTCACAACCTTTATAATATTTACATCGTTACCTGCTTGTAACATTAAATCCCGATCGAGAGACGCGATATTCAGTAACAACCTGTGTGACAGATTCACGAAGAGGAAAGAAAAAGCACACGCGTGTGGAAACAGCTTATTCATAATGTTACTTGGACGCAAATCATCGTTTTAACGAGCCTACTGACGTAAAACGAGAGGGTATATTCTTGAAATATTCTAGAAATATTTCTGGAAATATATTTTTATTCTTAATGTAATATTCTGAAGAACAATATTCTTTGACAGATACTGTCATTTTTTAAGAATTGAAATTGTACGCGCAAATCTCGACTTAATCTTGCAAATGAGTATAATTCCGTTGAATTAAATTTGTAATTTAACAGTAACATAAGAGAGAGAATGTAATAAAAATTCGCATTTCTTAATATCAAAATATTATTATTATATATGATGTGATGTAATATTATATATGATGTGATGTTTTAGGTAAAGTATTATTTAAAGACTGAAAATTACGAATTAGATTAAAATATCTTAAATTTATCTATCTGGAAAGAGAAATAATGATAAAGATAAAAATTAGATCAGATATGGATTTGAAAATAATTTTGTTAAATTATCAAAATAATTACGTAGGTCCTTTAAATTGATTAAGTTTGTCAGAATATCAAAAATTCTTACAGTGTTATCATTATATTCAAATGTTTTATGTATTATTTCGATAGTTGAGCAAAATTATTTTCATATCTGTATCTGGTTTTAAATTTTTAGACTTCAAGATTCTTTCCATGTCTATATATGTTGGGCGTTGTTTTGATTCGTGAGATCTATTTCTAATATGAAGTATAGAACAAAATATCTTTTTAATTTATTCCATTTGAATCTATCGCCACTCGTTTTGAAATAATAAGGAACAAAAATAAGTTTCAAATAAATAATCTGTGTTCAATTTATAATTTCAGATCGGCAGACAAATTGATTAATTAATTGATTATTCAGAGCAAATTAATTAGTTCAATAACGAGCTCAATGCGCTGATATATTTGTCAAATTCGATCAATGTCTGATTACACAAAGCGAATCGGGACAGATTGACGTTTTTGCTGATCGTACAGTACTCGGTGAGTGCCGATAATAATTTTACCGGTGCTGTTGTGCAAATCGGAGGATCACTCGCCGAACTGTCCGATCCGTTCTCAGCGGCATCGATCTTCCCCCGCCTCCGGCCGTCCCTTCCCCCGTTCTGGAATATCTCGATCGAGGCGTTTCGGAAGGATAAATAGACGGGGTATCTTCATGACGGGAAATGTCGAGGCCCTCTCGGGCTGGGAATGAGTTTGCCGGTTTCCTCCCACAAGCTTCGGCCAGCGGTTCGCTCCCTCCCTTTCCGTCCCTTCGATCGGCCTGCTGTCAGGGCGCTCGCGACCATTGTTTTACCTACGGCGGATCCTGTTGTTGCCGCAAATCCGCTGCCTTCCAGCGTCACGAACTCGGCCGCGGGAGTAGATGCCCACCGCCGACACGACGCGAGAAGCTACTCGCCCGGCATTTCAATTCGCACGGCCAATGCACGTCTTCAATGCTTTATTTCTGGATGCTCGCGAAGGTGTTGCGCTCGAAGGCGCACGACGGCTTTTTGAGGCATGTTTCTTCAATGATGTTTTAGGCGTAGTGTTTCATTTATCAAAAACTACGAAGATTTAAATATCTTTTATAATAATGCGCGACCTGCGACCCGCCGGCTAATAGCTAAAAATATAAAATCATATTTTTTTATTTTATACAAGCGAAATAAACATGCGACTCGCAAGATTTTATTCATTTCTGCGGATAGCCCTCTGAAAATTATTTCATAACAAAATTGGTTGCGCATCATTAGAAGACTTATTATTTTAGAAGATTTATTATTTTATTTTACACGCGTTTTTTAGACGTTGTTTTAACCCGTAATATATTTATCAATGTATTATAGATATTTTATCACATCGCTCTCTTACTTCAAAATAGACAAAAACGTTATTGATTGAATGCTTGAAGCCTCTTCGGTCTTTATGTAGGTTCGCAAATGTCAGCACTGTGCTTCGATTGTACTCTAGAAGAATCTCAGGCATTAAGATTGCTCAACAACGGTACTTTGTCGAAAAATTTACAGGCTATCTCAAATTGCCTGTTGTATGACACGCGAATTGTTATTGTCTCTCGGAAATAGGATCGCGTCACGCGTTTGTGAACTCCTTTGAAGATACTCTTACCGAAATTATCCCAAGTCATCGTCAGGGCGTCGCGCAAAACTCGCCTCGTCACTTTCGCTGTACATTAACGTACGGCAATATGATAAAATCTACGGCTGTGTCGCAAATTCATCCGTCCATTGTGCCGTTAGCTCTAATTTTTTTGCTGGATAGTCCGCGATAATTGTATAAGGACGCTCAAATTGATTATTAAATTATCCAAATTTATTGCAGCATTACTTATGCTTGAAATGCTACGTAATTATTTTGATTGGACCATCAAGGTTTATTTTTAAATCTGTATCTAGTTCAATTTTTGAACACTTTAGCAAAATCATTCTTTCCATGTATATATATTTCATTTTGTCTTGACTTTTTGACGACGTTTGGAGTTTTTAAGGCACCATTCGATATTTTTAGATATTTATTATTAGATCAATTTAAATCTGTATGTAAAAAAGAAAATATAATCCGATTTCTATGATGATATAAAAACTTGTGTAAGTATATCAGAATTTTTTCAAATTTTTATATATTCCGGGACAGTAAACAATTTGCTGTATCTCGAAGATCCATGTTGAAAGAATTAAAAATTCACGTTGCTGACGGAGGATTAAGGCGTTTGGTCCATTACATTCAGGACATTTCAGGATGGTGTGTCGAATCTCTTACTTGAAGATCTCAACGTTACCCTACGTAACATGGATGATTACTAAATGGCCAAGAAGTATGTGAAGAGAAAGAGATTAACGAGCAATCGCTGTCACTAACCGAGCTACGATAGTGTTCTGGCATTTGTTGTAAGCGAGGCGTCTTAATGAGACTAGCGTGGAGTGAAACGTTTGACAAGACTCACCGACGATTGCAGGACGAACGGCGCGATGATAAGCGGTCCAGATAAAGTCGCCGTGCTGTACGGAGAGCCGGCCGGAGGCGAGGCGCGAGTCTGCACGACGGGCGTGCAAAAGCCGGGTATCATCGTGAATAGGGAGCAATCAGATATCATTAGCGTTTTTATATAAGGCCGCGGTGTGCCTCACCGGTGGTTCCGCAAGGCCGCCAGCAACGGTTCCCACGCTCGCAGGTGAAGCGATTTCAACGATGGGGGATCGCCGCCGCCTAATCGCTGGATACATTTAATTCCTCTCGTTAGGGCATTAACGAGCGAGAGGTGAAAGATGATTTTCGCCAATGAATTATTGCTTCCCATCGCCGCCGTTCGTTTTACATTGCGTGTTACGTTCGAGGCACGATTGGCGTTGTCGACCAGTTCTTATTTCGTTCGTATTATTTCATCGACGCGCGTACTGTGTTTTGTAAGATAGCAACTGAAAAAATGCTACGGAAAGGATATATAGAAAGGACCAAATTGAGACTATTTTGCGTCTTAATTTAAGAGTGTAATTTCTCGAAACTTTGATTTTAATAATTTGAACGTCAATGTTTCCAATGCATTTTGTAAAATGCATTGATACTCCACGGAAAAAAACGATTTTGTTGAAGTATTTAAAAATTTAGGTAGATCCAACTTTGAAAATATATAATTTTGTTAGATCATTAAAATAATTACGTAGGAAATTCAGGCACGATAAGCAGTGTTGGAAAAATTTCGATATTCCAGCAACCATTTTGAGCGTACATCCTACATTATTTTGATAGATCAACGAAATTAATTTCAGATCTGTAAATTTTTAGATACTTCAGTAAAATCATTTTTTTTTCTGTTACTAAAATTGTAAAACGTATGGCTTCTCACGTAAGAAAAATATTTAATGGTAGAGAACATAATTTGAATACTCATTTATTATTATTGCAAATTGTTTATTTCAGACACATGATTGTATTATTTTCATCTTCGTTTTATTCTGTATTTTGTGCAGACTTTAGCTTGTGACAGGAGCATCACGTCGCAGCATCTTTTGTAAAATTATGACGGTTTTTTATAGTCTTCCCTACTGGAATCAATTTGCATTTTTATCGTGTATTTTATGTGTAAGCATAAATAGTTGTCACTTTTTTATTCTCAAAATCCTGATCGTTTCAGCAGCACGTCTCTTACTCTATACGCAAATTGCATTTTTATCTAACGACCGACGTGGTGAGAATTGTCGTGGCGCGCGACATTACGGTGGGAGAGACATGAAATATCGACGAAAGCACATAATTACATATTTATAGCTGTTGAGAGGTGTAAAAGCAATTCGCGCGCGCGACTATTATCTCGTTTTAACAGGTATTTTCTCGTTTTAACAGATATTTTCAGAAATATTGTTGAATGACGGCGTCGCTAACCGACGATAGTGAGCGCGGTTATGGAGATTGGCATCTGACGCGATTAT
This sequence comes from Trachymyrmex septentrionalis, assembly GCF_001594115.1. Classification (NCBI taxonomy): domain Eukaryota; kingdom Metazoa; phylum Arthropoda; class Insecta; order Hymenoptera; family Formicidae; genus Trachymyrmex; species Trachymyrmex septentrionalis. Next base: position 4,517,326 of record NW_017304228.1, on the reverse strand, counting down.
CTTGCTTGAAATTGTCCTGTCGTCTCAAACACTCGACGCGCTGCCGCACGTATCTTCAGTGTCGCCAATTGTCGTTTAGCCGGTTTAATGTTTCGTGAAAGCTCGTTTGACGTAAAAAGAAATGCATTGGACACTTTGTCACAGTGACACGCAGTCGCTGAGATGCGACAGCTTCGTGACAGATTTCGTTCATATCCTTCATTAGCATTAATTTCTAATTAATTGTAGATCTGTACAAAAGTAAGATGAAAAAATTGTTTGGAAATAATATTATTTTTTCACAATTTTTATTTCTAAGATAGAAATTAACTTAGAAATTTGTATATTTATAAAATAAAAATAAATAAAAGAGAAAAATCAAATATTTTAAATCGCCTTTCTAAAGTTTTTATCTTCAAAATGAAAACAGACTTTAAAGAAAAATAAAATATTTTAAATTATTTTAATGGAATATATATCTTTTTTGTTTCTCTCTCTCTCTCTCTCTCTCTCTCTCTCTCTCTCTCTCTCTCTCTCTCTCTCTCTTTATTTCTATTTCTGTATAACTGCCGATATTTATTAACTATCAGATGAATATTTAATAAAGATTACAATTAAAAGATTAAAGATGGACAGTAATTTCAATAAGCTAAAGTTAATTAACTCGGATCATGTAGTTGGCGTACACACAATCTCGGCTTTCTAAATAGTTCAGGATAAAACGCGATCATAAAAGTAAAACAGCTGTATGGCATTTTATTTCATTAGGAGTCATTGAATCTAATTGTCGATTAACGTGTTGAGTTAGTTTATTCTAAAGATTCGAGACAAGATAATATCGAATATATTCTGCACTACGAGAAAAGAATCCATGTTAGGATTTTATGATGTATCATCGATTTTACTGTCGCTCCGTTTTAAAGTCGATAAATGCATCGGCTTTCAAACTAACCACGGATACTAATAAACTTGGAAGATATTATACCATTATATCGTTCCGCTCGTATTCTTATTGCGATCTAAATGTATTATCGTGTTACAACGTGCCGGTTCGCGACTAGTTAACCGATACGCGCTCGCCGTTATTTGCCCATTAGACTTGATGTTATCGATCGGAATCGTCTGAAACTAGATCCCCACGACTCGGGAATCATTTACCTACAGCAATGAAAACCTAATTATGCGATCACCACCACGATCTCTCTCCCACTCTCATTTCTTCGTGTCTTACTTGACATTGTTGGAACGTCTTTTACATAAAGTAGATTGCTTTTAGAATTTATATTGAATATTGTTACCATACTGTACTGATAGATACTTCTGAAAAGTGTCTCATATTTTCCCATAATTGAAAAGGAATTAAATGTAATATAAATTATAAGGACCTTCGTATATAAAATAAAATAATACTAATAATAATATCGTAATTAAACAAGTAAGTACGGCTATGAGAATCAAAATGCAATTAACAGTACACTGATTATTCGAATTAAGTGTTAAACTTGATAAATATACTAATTTTTTCTCTTACGGTACTTGAACTCGATTTTAATTTCAACTACTTCTTATCTAATCTTAAAGTTTTCATTCATTCTGTTATCGAAGTATTATCTCTTACATTATTTTCTCCCACAAAGGATTACACTAAACACAATAAATTTCTCTTTTTTTTTCTTTTCTTCTCTTGATCGAACATATATGAATGCGATTGTATTTCATACCTTGGCCAATGTTTCCAAACGAAATCTCGGTATACAGATGGTATTCGCGTAGCACGATTATAACGAGGTTCAAATGAGACTCCAATGTTTTATTCCGGTCGTTGGGTATCGCTTTTAACGTTGCATGCTCCTACAACGGCTCTTATTCACTTCGACGCATTTGTTGGAGTGCGACGCGAATAAATCTAGCCAGTTTTGACAGAGCGGAAAAAGGATGAAGAGAGAAAGAAGATTAGGTGGTAACCATGGCAACGCTAGGCTTGTTTATTTCACGCGCATGCGCACTCCATTTTGCGCCAACACTAAGATCAAAGATGCCGACAGGGAGTCGCGCTACTGTATGTACTGTGGCATTACCGCGAGTCTTTCTCTAATTCCTCTTTGATTGATGGCGATTGCTAGATTTTTGTCCTGCCTGGGTGATTGCTGTAGGTAGACAGGCAGTGGCTTCAGGTATCTTACCTATGAGCACGTATCTGGAATATGTCGCGCGCAACGACGCGAGTGAGCCCGGGCGCGACCGTTACAACAAGAAAGAGAAGAGATGAGCAGGAAGATATTCGATAATAGCCACCGATTGCGTAAAACATCCTCTCTGCGTGGCTCGTGGACGGGGTCCACGCGATTGAGTCGTTGATGTGGAAACGCGCAATGGGCAAGCAGAGAAAAAGGAGTAAACGTGAAGGTGAGGGGAGAAGACAGGCGAGCAGACGGGACGCGTAACCGGCGTTTAATTTCACGCACGAGCCGCGATGTGTCATTACGACGATGGTGTACGTGATTCCGATGCATCAATTTCTTCGAGAGTTGGTATGTCGTCTGTGTTTCTGTAAGAAATATGGATTTTATCACTTTAACTATTTAGGATACATTACATATCACGAACACGATATTCTTTAAGATGCTTATATTATGCGATATGTGAAAGTCTTCCTTAAAATCACTAATATATCATCGTTAGATCTTTTTTCACTTTCTGGATGAGTTTTGTGAAACATATTGAATTTTCGAATTTTTGCGTTGCTATTTTCTATAATGAATAAGAACGAACAATCTTAATTTGGTGGAGATAATTGTAGAGGATAATAGAGAAATAGATATATTAAATAAAAACATAATTTTATGGCTTCAAGAATAAATCAAATATAAATGCCTATATAATATATAATGCGTAAATAATATATATTTATCAGATCTAATTCGCAAACAATTGGAATGTACACACTAACGAAGTTAACTATGTTTCGATTCTGAATTGGAGTTCTCCTCATTACGGAAGTCAAGTACAGTTAAGTCAATTCGTACTTCCGCATTGAGGCAGATTCAAATTCAGAGTTGAAACGTTTGCAGTTATTTTTGTTAATAGGCACATTTCAGTTGTTTGCGAATTATAATACATCTTATCGCCATATAAATATATTATTTGTGCACCAATAATCGCGAAGGCTCATGTAAGCAATTTACTTACATTTGAAATAGATGTATATTATAATATTATTGAAATAGATACGTAAAGAGATATAAGTATTATTTTACAATAAAATTGTTTTTTAATTAATTTTTTTTTATGTAGAACATTATATTCATTTATGGGGATGCTTTTTATACTTATAATCAAGGCTGTAATGTAGACAAAATTTCAATCATTGGCGCATTTCAGCCAAGTATAGATGAGGTCTTCTACTGATATGACTACTTGTTTTTACTATTTAAAGATGATTAAACTACGCTTCTAATTCTATTTGAAGTTACGATTGAGTCTTGAAATTTAACCTAATGAAATTTAATCTAATACGTCAGATACATCAGATTGACTATGATGATTCGTCTGCGCCCGCAAAAATCTAACGAGATCACTGACAGCTCTTCAATAGTTCGCTTCGCTGACCTCGCGCTCGTAATTTCATCCGCTCCATCCGCTCTATTCGTATCCGCGTCGGAAAATAAAAGCGATAACCACCGCGATCGCCGCGACGATGCATGTTGGCCCCTGCGCTCCTTATTTCGCCCGCTCGTGCGCGTAGTCTCTCTTAATTGCGCTGATATACGATTCGCCTGTAAACTTCAGGTCTATTTCATCCGACGCCGTTAACGTTACGCAATTGTGATGCGAGACGAGACGAGACGAGATGAGACGATACGATGCGTGATGCGATGCGCGATCGTAAATTACCTCTTATCCTTCTTCGCGCATGCAGAACCTTTAGCTCTTCTTCGATGTACGGAGAGTATTGGCGGAAAGAAAGTTAAAATTTCACGCTATCACCGATATGATGTTGGAATCGCGTGTCTTGGAATTTAATCGGTCATTTGGCGCCTTTAACGATCGATCGATCAATCGATTAATGATCGATTTTATTAGACGAGATTAACTGTTATTGTTGTTTTCGTCTCGAGATTTCCGAGCGTATTTGTCAGGACGACAATCGCGAATTTTATTGAGGGAACCCCGAGAAGATAAATTTTTATTTTATAATCATAAGAATACAATATTGCCTATTCTGTAACGTTTAACGACAATATCGATGTCGTTACAGTATCGTTGCGTATTTTATATGGTAAAAAACCTGCGCAACAACACATAACGATATCGACAGTGTCGTCATGAAATTAGAGAATAGCACTGCAGGTGTAACATTGCACATAATGATAATTGAATATAATTTGGGGCATTTCTGATTAATGGCAAATTTCTAATAGCGGATTTATACTGGCTTATAAAATTTGTGGCCAATTTCTGATTGGTCACAAATTTTATAATTCATTATCATCACTGTCATTACTTTGAACAACTGCGCATTTATGGGAATAATATATCATGATTTGAAGTTATAGCTGAGTCTTAG
>NW_017304228.1:4488651-4512680 GCF_001594115.1 Trachymyrmex septentrionalis | reverse complement strand
TCAGTTGATGCGAAAAAGATTTTAGGGATAAAATCATTCTTTATAAACGTACGTAAAGATTAACGTAAATAATAAATATTTGAAAGATATTAATTAATATGGAAAGATGATTTTAGGGATGAAATTATTTTTTATAAATAAAGCGAGTTTTAACTCGATCCTTTCTCTCTTTTTTGTATCTCAAGAGCTATTCAAGATATCAAAAAATGTGTTTTATATAAAAGTTTTATTATAAAATTACGTTTATTTTTCCAATAATATATTTTTTTTAAATATACATTTTAAAAACAATTTTTTATTATGAAATTTTTGTGTAAAAAAATATTTTTTGATATCTTGAATAATTAATTAAAACCATCTTTTTGCACCATCTAATATTTTTAAAATTTTTCTATTTGCATAACCTGTATGTGTACGAAGTTTCCATTAAAATTAGAATGTAACACTTTATGATTTGCAAAGGAGCTTTCCTTGTTAGTTACTATAGCATAGGTTTAGTATCAATTTTAATTTTGACGGTACAGCGGAGCAATAAACCTTCCAAGAATTTATTTATTTATTTTTTTTACAAACTATATTGGTTGCAAATCATAAATATTAAAACGTTATCTACTATGCGAACGAATTCGCATCATAGAAATATGTGCTGGACCATTTAACGATTATCAATCTCTCTCTCTCTCTCTCTCTCTCTCTCTCTCTCTCTCTCTCTATCAATCTATCACGTATCATACATCGCTGAATTTGGACGGTTTGTATCTGAGTATCAAATATTCATTAGTAGTTATTTATAATTCATAGAACACCATACATTTCGGTCGTGCATATTTATTGAGCAGTATTATATCGATTATCTCTGATGGAGAAAAAAGAATGACAACTATGATGTTGATTACGAATTAGTTTACTTACGGTTTATAGATGATAATGCTATTTAGTAATTAAAACTATTAGTATATTATTAGATATTTAATTACATCGTGAAATGGATACTCGACAGAGAGATAATCGACATCTCACTGACTTGTTCCTGTGAATTGATTAAAGACACGAAAATGAGGTAAAATAAACAGAGTAACGAAATTGATAATTTTTAATCAAATTGCACGATATCGAGGATTATGCAATTACATATATGTAAATACATTTATATAATTGTTTGATGCTAAAGGAAGATAAATATAATACATACATAGAATGAATATATTTACTTCGCTTTAACAATCAACATGATAAAGAGATTTTCCTCGGCAAAGTAGCGCGTATTTACGGTAAATAATTTACTTAATATTAAAGGATAAATTAATTCAAATAAATTTCTCAATATTTATGCATTACTGATGCATATCTGCAGTTAATTGAACATAAAGATGGGCATGGTTGTTTATGAAAAGGATCTCATGTTAAGTACTAATGAAACATACAGAAATACGAGAGAGTATATCGTTGATTTAGCGAATTTATAACTGTTTGTGACCTTTTATCACCTATAAAAGTCGTCAAGAATTTGATAGAAAATTCGCATCGTGATACTACACGGAAATCGCGCGTCATTCGTGTTACGCACAAATGTTGTATCGTCACACAAATCATATTCTTTTAAATATAAAATCGCTACTTAGTGATTTTGATTTCCATTAGAAAGAGATAAAACATTCCGATTATACGATATATGTCCGTTTCTACCAATATATAGATCTAATTCTTAGAACTATTATAGAAAAGGATGAAGAGTTAGTTGAACCAAGATTAAAATTGAACTACATTAGCAAAAACGGGCAGTAGTCTGTCGGCTAAAACTCGCCTTGATTAAGGAAACTTTTAGCGATTTTTCGAAGTTGGTCACTCATTAAATTAACCACGCGTGCGAGAAGATTCAGAAACGAATGAATTTCTAAAACGGTTGTTTAAAAGAATGTGCAAAAAGCGAGTTGAGGCAAGAGAGGTGCAGAGGAAGAACCGACACATTATCAAGATGACTCTGCAAAATATAGTTGCGCGGTGCCGGCGGTGCTAGCGGAACTTCAGCGACAGCTGCGGTAGCCATAATCCGTCTATTTCTCGAGCTAGCTTTTGTGAAGCGGCGTATCGAATGATTTCGATTTCCTGATGCGCAGTCGGTATGTCTCCCGGCGAGAACGAAAGCTCGAAGGCAAGACGCCTGGATTGATTGAAGTCTGCAAACAGAAATATTTCTATAATAAACACCACACTGACAATGAGAGAAAAATATTTGGTATTTGTAATTATAATTGTATGATAAAATAATTATGCCTAGGGGCTTCCTTTTTACAGTTATTACGGCTAGAATATTAGTAATTACATTTATATTTATAGATTTAAAAAATTTATAATTGTCACTGAAAATGGCCATAAATTAATAATTAATTCTAATTTCTATAATTAAATTATAAGAATTGCAATCATTATTTTCTCGCAGTGAATATAACTTATACGACAAGTTAATCTTTTATTAAGATAATTTTCTATTTTACATTTTAAAAGAAAAGAGAGTTTCTTCTTCGAGAAAGGATTACATATAATATTTGAAAACTGAAGCGAAGTCGAATTATTGATCGTTTTCGGAAGTTTAGCCATGGAATAATTCTAAATTATTTTGTATATTCTAGAAAATCGTAAACAAAATTGAATAAAGCAGTAAAGCGGTTTGCAGAACGAGATGTATATATAATTTACACGAAAAGTGTAATTATTTAAGCACACTGAAAAAAAAGATTGATTGCTACAACAATTTAGATAGCAAAATATGGCATAGCATTTTTATATGGCGGATATTAGCATATCCGCAATGTCAGTATATGATTTCAATAGGCTGACGCAACTAAAAATTTGCTACTATTGAAAACTGGTTGCTGCAGCCATATAAAAATGCTGTACTATATTTTACTATCTAAATTGTTGCAGCAACCAATCTTTTCTTTTAGTGCACTAATGATCTAGCTTAGACCGTTGAGACTTTAGTTGCTTAGTTATGTACTTATTCACATTTGCAGTCTCAAGACACTTCATTTAAGTTGATAAAGTTTTTATCGAATCATTACGTAAGTAAATTGAGAACATATGAGCACATAATGCTGATATTTACGAAAAAAAAAATCACATGATTCTTCTTATACGTATAGTACTGTGGTGCGGCGTGTTAACTGACATTCTTAGGAAAATACACCATCGAAAGACGTGCACTTCTCTCATTACGCATTTATTACGAAGTTCCTTAAGCCTTAAAGAGTGCCCCACGATGCGAGGGGCGGGACTCGCCTCGTACGCCATAAATGATTTTATAACCGATTTAATTACAGGTGTTGCGTGCGACTTTTTTTTATCGGTATTTTTCTTACGCAGGCCACGATCGTGTCTGGGAGTGCTTTCTCTCTTTCTCTTCCAAGTCTATGCTTTCGTTGATTTTATGTTACTCGTACGCACGTGACGTAGGCTAAGAACGAGACTGACCTCGCAAACTTTGTTAGCACGCGAACGAGCAAAAAGCGACTACACCGTGCGTTTTCCCCGCATAAAATATTCGCGTTGTACGGTGACGCGAATCCACTTTTCAACATTCTGGCCTGAACATTCTGTCAGAAGTGAAACTAAACTGTCTAGGTGAAACTGGAGAAACTTAAGTTTGAAAAAAGAATAAGTAATACAGTCTATAGAAGGAGCAAAAGAAATATAAGAGACAGCAAAGAATAAGAATTTGTTCCAGAAATATTTTATAAAATTACCAAATATTTTAATCTTAATTTGTCAAGATTATAGAAAATCTCGATATTCCTCGAGAAATGATACGAATATATTTTGTCAATATCTCTGTGTACGTAATGTTTCTACTAAATCTGTAGTATTATGCCTTATACGGACAAATTGCCATCCGCCGCTATATCCTGTTCGGATTTATTCGCGGAGCTAGAAATTTGCACGAAGTAATGAGACACCTGACGCTTCTCGTTTCTTGTCTGACATCTTGGGGAGAAAGCTGCTAATCGTTAATATCTTACAACAAAAATAATTGATGAATTTGTTGGCGCAAATCGGACTCACATATGGCAATAAATTTCTCTGCATCCGTGTGTCGTTAATATACCGGATGATGCGTGCCATAAATTGACGTTATCCTGGCTTTTGTGGGTAATTTTTTTAAATTTATGCTCCTCAGAGCATTTAGAAGAAATGTAATTCTATGACTTTTTTGTCATACGAAATGAAATACCATTTTGACACGTGAAACATGTTGGGAAGAGAAATTATTAATGAGAGAAAAGCTATTAGAAATATTATTAAATGTGTTCAGGTGATAAAAGTCTCTAAGAAAGCTCATTATTTTTGCTTCTGAATGATAAATCAATCAAAGCAACCGTTTCAAGTAAATTACTGTAGCGCCGTTGCAGGTTACAGGAAACCTCTTATCGATCCCACGCGGAGCAGAGACGCTGACGGCTACCTGTCGTCCGCGATGTACCTTGCGGAGCGGATCCGGACGGTCAGTGCGGCCGTGCACTGGAGACCCGAGGGCGAAGTCGCCTCGCCGCGCGTCGTGCAGCAACCGTGTACTGGGGCCGGTTGGTCCGATCGCTGATATCTCAAATAGACACGTTAACGTAGGCTCTCTGCTATAAGCCTAAGGGCGTCCATGAGGATCGACCGATGTTCCCCGGTGCCTTGTAGTACCCTGTAAAGCCGAGTCTTGGGGGCCCCTTTCGCATCTTCTCTTTCTCTCAGTCTCGTTCCCGCTTTCGTTGCGCCTCTCGCACTATCGCGGTGTGTGCCTCGCCGGTGGTTGTGTGCTTGCAGCGCGGCTGTACTGCAAGCCGACCTACCGTTATCCGGTTAACGAGCTACCACCGCTATACACACCGTCCGCTCGGCCAGGCATTGCGCATGCACGAAATGTATACGTGGGAACCGGAATTGGTAAGCGGTAAGAGTAAGTGAGCCTAGGGACCCTGAGGAGAGCCGCGCACATCCTCCCGTCGCTGAGAAAGGACGAAGGTCTCGGCGCGATCGCGACAGCGCGCGACTCCACTACTCCTGTAGATTGCGAAAGGTAGCTGATTCACTGCTTGGGTCATTAGACCGCCCCGCGAACCATCTCTTGTCGCGACTGATCATCGATCAGCCCTTTACATTATTTTTTTCTTCACCTTACGGTTGTTAATAAATCCACAAGCAGTGATTTTTTTTTATTATTGCTGTGCGAAAATTTCGCAATTATAATTTGTAGTAACCATTACATTGTGTGCGTTTCATTGACAATAAAGTGTTATCAACAATTATATTTTTCCGTATGGAAAACTTACTTAACGTTCCGTTGACAAACAATAATTTTCTACTTAATAATGTAACTATTATGTGCAACATGTGTTATGTTATATTGATATTGTTGAGTAGAAAATTATAATATTAATGTAATGTTAGTTTAAGCGGGGTGTTAAATACAACGCTTAATTTTTAACTTAAAATCTTTCATGTTAGATAAATAAAACCTAAATCTATTATATTTGCTATTGAGTTTTTAATTGTTAATGTGTTTATAAAGATTATTTTAAACAAAATACGAATAAGCAATAAAGAGCGAGTAAAAATAAATGCTAGGAGAAAAAATGGAAATCAATGTTTTCTTATATAATTATTTATCTGGTGTTGATGATCGAAGACACGTCGCGTCGTCTGGGAATGCAACAAGCAGCCAAATTTTTGTACGCCTCGTTGCGCGGATTATCATACAGATTTGTTATCTCACGCGAGAACGCAAGAATTCCTAAGATTGTAAGCTTACAAGCTTATCAACTGCAGCGTCGTTTGTGCGATTATAACGTGAACTTCGTAACGAATGGGATATAAACGTGGGAACTGGACTCGGTAATGGACGGAACGAGAGGCCAGTACTTCAAAAAGACCTACGGTTGAGAAAGAACATCTCTCAATCGTCTTTCTCGTGTTGTAGATTAAGTTTTAATGACGTTACTTAAAGCACGGTCTTACATGAAAGGAATGAACTTTCCTGAAGTAATCTAAAAATTTATTTATATAATTATGTAAGAAGCATAATGAGCAATACTGCAAAAAGTTTTGACATTTTAACAATCATCTTGAGTATTTATTCAATGAGTTATTGGTAGAATAACTAAGGAATATGTTAAGAGACCTGTCCATTACCGTCTCAGATTGAACATCAGAAATGAGAAAATATACAATAAAAATTTTTGCAAAATATATATATTCAAATTTATATATAAAAAAAATATTTAGTAAAACAGCAATTGCAATCGATAAACAATAAAATAAAAATATCAAATTTCGCTGCTTGTCGCATTCTGAGGCGATATGACCTTTGTTTAACATCTGATAAATAATTGCATAACAAAATAATTGTTTCATTATTTCTCAAAATTTTGATTATTTCCCCTACCATTTACAATCATATTCCTTTTGTTGAAAAAGAACTTTATATACATATTAATAATTAAAATAATTAAAATTAATAGCAAATACAATCTTACATTTTTAAATTATTTTAATCATTCAACAAAACTATAATATGTTCATCTATTATATTTGTTTTTTAAAATAAGTATCTAAATATTTAGACACTTCAGCAAAATCCTTTCCGTGTTTACATTTTGCAGAATGGAATTAAAATAATTTCTTAATAATTTATTACGCTTTATTTTTTCTCACACACGTTACTCATTATTATTATTGTTTTCTGTTTCAGGTAAGTCTACGATAAACCGCTATAATATCTATAATAGGCCGTTTCAACACGCGAGGTAAGTCACATGACCTCATGTACTTTATTTTGCTTTCGATTCAATAAAACAAGCAAGATCCTTTCGTCGCGAAGAAAGCCATCACGCTCTTCTCCTTCGTATCAGAAAAATCTACCGATTATCATCGTATAGAAAAATGAGTAACATTCTTGGAAAATTTAAGATCATGTATTGTCAGATCGCGATAATGCATCTTACGATCTCGTGCATGTCAGCAACGTGTGTTACGATTCATAAGTTATTGAGTTAGAATAACTAAGAAAAACGTCATTGTCTTAAATATATAAGGCTTCTGTTCACTCATCACTACTGTTATCTCAGATTGTGACGTTAGAAGTGAGAAAATACACAGTAGAAATTTTTGTAAAATATATTAAAAATAAAAATTTTTTTTAATAAAACAAAATAATTTGCAATCGGTAGATTAGACTCATAAAATATATCGAAAGCTGTCTTCTTGTTTTGGATAAATTAAATCATACTTATTTTTATATATTAATTTGACATTTTGTCGTAGCTATTACCATGTAATAACTTGTTTTGTTTTTGGTTATACATAACTCATTTCTAGAATATGATATTTTACTACTTAATAAAAGGAGATTTTTTGGTATTTTACATTAATTCTATTGATTGACGAAATGTTGTTTTAATTTCATATTAACGTATTTTCATTTTAATATATTTTGCAAAAATTTTTCTATATTAAACAAAGTGCAGAGGTATGAGATAGAAAATTGGGAATTTCTAATCACGCCAATTTATATTTCGCATTTGAGTGCTAATGATAAAAAAAAGAAAAAACTTTTAAACGCTCTTTTCAATTGAAGATTTCTCTATAATTTCCTCAAGATAATCTCATCTCCCTCTGTTTATTTCTCTTGCGCCGACCTTACACGCAGGATATGCACCAATCTGTGCATCTCGCTTCGTTCCCGCGGATTAGCGAGCGGCGGCGATGGCGTGGCATTATGTTCCGCGATTCCTGTCCGTTCTTCCCTTCACGTCGTATACATGCAGCCGTCGGTGTGTGTCAGCGTCTAGCTCGCTATGCATCTGATAGTGACCGACTCACGTCCGTAGATTGCCTGTAGATTCAGAATGCTGATTTAGTTTTCTCGTGGACGAATTAAAACGTCACTACCGCTGACGAGTTATCGAATTGTGACAGCCCAATGCGAAGTTAAAGCGAAAGCATACTTCAATTATTATTATTTGAGGCATGACATACACAGTAGAAAATTTGTGTTACATTTCATACATTTTTGTGTCTCAAATTTATCTAAATTTTTGTGTCAATTTAAGACAAATATATATATATGTAAGACAAACATTAGGTATCATCTTTTATTTATTTATTTTAAAATTAGTTATTTTTATGTAACTCTAAAATTAGTTATATTTAATTTATCATACAAAATAATCAAATAACATAATCCTTATGTTATTAAATTAACTCTCCGATGTATTAAAAATTCAACACAAGCATTTTAACGAGAACCGGTTTTAACATAAATATAAAAGTGTTAGACACTTTTTTTAACATTAGTACGAATTAAAAAACACAAGTTCAAATTAAAAACACTTCTAAAAAAAATGATTTCTTACTGTGTAAATACAGTACAATATCGATAATGTAATTTGATAATAAAACAATGATTTTCGACACATTGTGACAACAATGGATGATACCGTGACAAAAGAAACTGATTGTATCTTTTATTATGTAATTATATCTCGCGATATTGATTACATGCGACGATCGGGCCACATATAGCAGCCACGAAAATATTCACGATCGAGGAAGTTGATACTGTCATTGTTTGAAGAATTTCACGTGAGAATGTCAAGACTTTTCGCTGAAAATATGGCCGCATAGAAGACGCAATTTCCATTATCACTCATTACGTTCCGATCAACCTTCTCCATATGCCGAACGCCGATGGCCGGGGCCGATCGAGGAAAATCATTGTTGAACAACCGGGCGGAAACGTTGCAATTACCGAGGGCCAACATCGGGATGATTACACCTTGTATTCAGCGATGTATCAACGAATTACACGCCACGCGTGTTTGTTTGTCGAACACGCGAACATTAATCCAATAATCGGATGTCTTTCTTATTCAATTTCTCAATTCCCCATATCCGCTTTATGTAATTCCAGCGAAACTCTAAAGCGGAAACGTGTGGAAATCCTTTCTCTCAATTCGTCCGCAATGTTACAACCAGCTTTGAAATGTTGACTTTTTTTGAAAAATTAGATACAAGAGAAATAATATTACTTTTATTGTGCAATTATGTACTTCGGAGCTATAAATAGTAAAGTGCTTTAATGATGTCGCTCCCTCACTTCAAAAGTGACACAACTAGAAGAATTTTCGAGTTATTATCATAAATGAGATTAAGTAAACATTGCTGTATTAATCTCATCAAAAATGAACTAACTTAACTTCATAAAAAAAATTGTCAAAATCATCTCAATTCAAAAAAGATGATTTTTTTTTTAAATTACCAATGTCACGATTCAAAACAATAATTTTTAAGGGTAAAATTAAAATAACAAAAATGATATTTGATTATGTTAAGAATATATTCGTCTTACCGATATAATTTAATTAGTCAATAATTTTGTGTCAAGTTGAAAAATAATTTTTTCTTTTTCTAGGAAATATATTATTTTCTAGGATATATTACGCTAAAAAATTAAGAGATTACCTATTCTGCATATCAAAAACTAGGCAATTTTCAAGAGAGTGTAACTATAAAAAAATAATTATAATGAAGTAATTTAACAGGCATTTTAAAGCTTGAGACTTCCAGATTAATGATTTAATTTATTTGTTATGAAGTTACATGGAAATGGAAATTCATCAAATTTCAACATTTTTTATGAACTTTTATGAATAAAATTCTATATATACTCTTTAAATTCTCTGGAGTGGGATCTCATTTTAAAGAGAGTAAAGAAAACTAATTAATTTTCAATGTTTAAGTGTGAGATTTTACTTTTCAAAGTAGGATTCACTTTAAAAGTTTTAGAGAGTATTCATGTACGTTCAATTACATTTCCAAAGTTACCGTACATTGTTTGCAGTTCTTTGGATCGTTGAATATTCTTTGTATAAACGGCATCGCGCCCGGAACGATTTTTCATGGCTTGTGTCAGCGATTAATGATAATGCAACGTTTGAGTCACACGAAAGAGCGACGCCGTGCGTCACACAATCCCGTTAACGTCATAATAATTCACAACGTCGACAAAGAGTCGTTCGGTGTGACGTTTTTACGCGGCGTGAAAGAAAATCCGAGAGATTCCTCAAGTTGTCTTCGCGAGACGCGTCTTGTAAGCGATCATCGGCTCGCGCACGCGAGTCTATCTCTCGTCGATCGGATCGGCGGTGATAGATCGCTTCGTGAATCGCTAGGACTCGTCGCTCTCTACTGGTGCAACCTGCTTACGTGAGACGACATGTCCAATATTATTTTCCTATTTATAATACCGGTCGCGCGCTGTCGCGATTAGTATCTTCGTTCTCCGATGTTTCTGCCCCGCGGAGAGCGAGATGATAAGTATCGAATTCCTGCGACTAAAGATGTTTCACTTTACTATATTCTCGCATCGAAGAAGACTTTTAAATACTGGGGAAAGTACATTTCACTGAAACGAAAGTAATATAATTTTGCCTTGTATTTTTTATAGATATTATATGAAGTCCGCATTTTTTTAAAAAGATTAATTCTTTAAAAAACAACTTTTGTTAAAAATAATTAATAAGTCGAAAATTATTTTATTTGATGGTATTATGGAAACTCTTTGGAATTGAATCTGACTTCAAAGGGTGAAAATTGAGCTGGTCCTGAAAAAAGCTCAATTTTCAAGGTTTTAAGGATACGTTCACTGTACTGAGTGAGATTAAAAAATTTTAGAGAGAATATATATTCTGGTTTTCCGATTATTTTTTATTTAACAATTGTGGTTAATCTATTATATAATTGTTTTATTTTTTAATAAATTCTGTCAATCACGGTTATGTTACTTGAATAGAGATAAAATATTTTTACGAAAATATACACAAGTTTGACTATCTTAGCATTCCTTTTTAGCGTTTATCTCTTCGTTGGCTAAAAGTCGCGCAGTAAATTTGCAACAACGTATAACGAAGTCTGCAACCTTTGACCTCTCTTCCTCATGCATAAACGTTAATACATTGTGTATTTCGTGTAGTCGTATTGCGCGGTAATTGCGGATATGTCCTGCGAGTTAATACGGAGATGTGACACCTATACTTATATTTTTCCCTTCGCATATGTGTATTTTAAACAAGTTCTATTTGAAGATTCTTTCATATCTGATTGAAGCTTCCCTGCTGACAAAATCGCATGAAGAAGTATTTTTCCACTCATCAATAATAACGATAAAATCACTAATTAACTATTTGATGGGACTTTGAGTTTTTACATTTTTTTTGATTACATTATACATACGTTTGAAAATGCAGTGAAATTCATAAGTAGAAGAAGAAGCGTCTGCTTTCTAATGAAAAGAAGTTTCACCAAGAATATAATATTATAGAATTTATTTACATTGTAACGTTCTTTTTTTTATGAAATACATAAAATATAGAATTAAAGAATAAAGGATAATATTCTTTTCATGCTACTAAAAGTAGAAATATTTATTTATCTTCTTTATATATATATTGTAACATTCTTTTCTTCATGCCATTAAGATGAATTGGCTTTTAAAAAGGATAGTTAAAAGAATATTACCAAGTAACTGACGTTTTCTTCTACTTAGGTACTTCAACTGCCTTACGTTCGAATTCTTGCTCGTAGAATAGGATCTGTTCTACGATCATTAACGTAATATCCGCTTCTGACGGCAATGTTTCT
This sequence comes from Trachymyrmex septentrionalis, assembly GCF_001594115.1. NCBI lineage: Eukaryota > Metazoa > Arthropoda > Insecta > Hymenoptera > Formicidae > Trachymyrmex > Trachymyrmex septentrionalis. Next base: position 4,500,998 of record NW_017304228.1, on the reverse strand, counting down.
TGTCGAAGAAGATCTACGATCAACAAATGAATAACAAGTACAGGAGGAACACGAAAAATCGGCGCGGTGAGAAAACGAGGAAGATTCCCGCGTACATAAGTATCGATGGAGGCGCGATCGTAGTAGAGCCAGCGATATAATCCTCGCTGGTATCACCGACCGGGACCATATTCGCGCCGGCGAAATAACGGTCAAGATCAACTTACTCTCCTTCCCTGGACGGGATTCGAAGGTTCGATTCCGTGATACTGACAAACCTATTCGATTGCCTTATAGCGAGCAGAACAAATGGCAATATATTGCAGTGGTTAGGAGGGATCTCTTCGTCAGGTTCCCATAGAAAATCGGGAAGGAAGGGACGAGAGAACGGGACGGAGGTGTAGGACGTAGAAGAGGAAGAAGGAGCAGAAGCAGAGAGCCTCCGGGGACCAGGTTGCAACACATTCTCCCACGCGGTGGTGGCTTGTAAGACCGCGGTTCGCTACGGCTTCAACAGCGGATCGACATCTCCGGAGATGCCGATATGCCGTGGTCGAGCACGGTGCTACAATTATCAGTTATCGGCATTCGAGCGATCTAACACGTCGGCGAGGCGAGGCGAGGCGAGGCGAGGCGAGGCGAAGCGCGCTCAACAAGTCGCCCACGTTTGTCAGTTAAACCTCCCGTCGTTCAATTCTATCTCTTAAATGGGAAGATTTACTTTTCGACGAACTATTTTAGTTTTTTTTTCATAAAGTGAATGGAAACTGTCATATTGCGAGTTTGTGCTCATTGATCAAATCATTTATTTCGAGAACAATTGTTCAAAATCTAACCGTCTTTTGAAACAAGCGGATCGAGTATCGATCTCCTAAATAGGTACTAGAAATATCTAAATGAAAACAGAATAATCTAATTTTTAATTTTTTACAAAAAGATTGGTTAAAAGCTACCTCTTTTTGCTTAGAAAAATTTTTCCGATTTTTCGCAAAAAAGGCCGATTAAAAATAAGCTCTCTTGATTTTGAAAATCGATTTTTATAGAGAAATACATCCCCTCCTATAATTATTTGCACCAAAACATACAAAATTGATTTATTAAGCTATTATTCTACATATACATAACGCCGTGCAATTTCATATTTTGTAATTAAAACATATCTTTAAATTCTGAAATTTGTATCTGTAGGCCTGTATTTACAATTTATCATCGTATCCACTTCCAGTTCTATAATAAACGTTTTAAGAAGTTGACATTAAAAGAGCAAAAAAATTTATATTGCTACGTTTAAAGATATTACATATTTTTCTTATACATATTTCTATATATAGTTTCAAATTTGCTTCTTTTCGCATAGCTTAGAAAAAATAAAAGAAAACAATAATACATATTATTTGCTCGTTGAAATTGACATTCAAATGCAAATATTATCGAATATATTATCGAATCCGTCTTCTCTGTGAAATTTAAAAATCTGTAGCCAGCTGTTTGCCGAAATCCGAAAGCGCGGTCCAGATACGATAGACGTTCGTTCGTGTCCGCGTATATATCGGTGCAACATAGACGGCTAACGGGGATTTATGGTGCTCAGATGGTGTAGCTACTGAAGTAGCTGCTCGTAGGGAAGCCTCCGGGCGATCGGTCGCGAGTTGCGAGCGGAAGGGTTGAGGAAGGCGCGCGGCGGAGATGCTGAGAAAGAGAAGAAGGAGTGAGAGACAGAGCGAGTGTATGCACGAAGATGTTATCTATTCGCTGGGGCGGAACATCGAGGGTGGTGGCTCGCAGCGCAGTAGTTTATACTTACTCGCACTTACTTTACTAGCTGCTAGCCGTACGAGATACCGCGATAACATCTCTGACGTATGGGGGTCGGCCGCGTTATAAAGACGTGACGATGCGCGATAACGAGGCATAAGGAACGACGGATTATTAATTTCGCGTCGCCGGCCGGCTGTTCTACGCGCTTGCGACGCGACGACGCTTATACCATCCGCTATTTTCCGTAGAGCGGTACTTGTCGCAGTATGCCGCGACTTTGTGTCGTGACTTGTAACAGCTGTCAGCCGTTACCAGCAGGAAAATCACTTGCTTTTATGACGAATGAATTTTCATATTAATTATGTGCATACGAGAATGTGTGCGCAGGGTGATTTGAGAGATTAAAAATGTGCTGCATTCTGAAAAATGTCGATATGAACTTAACATCATGTGGTATTTACATACTTAATTCTCAGCGAATTCTCAGCGAATAGTATTAATACTGACACCAACACATGATGTGGATTTAACACCATGGGTTTTCAATCTACACATTTATGATATAAATACCAGAGGTTACAAATTCGTATCATGTTGGTGTTGATATTAATACTAACACAGTGAAAATTATATAAACACCACATCACATAATATTAAATTCACGTCGATATTTTTTTAAGTGTACATAATACAAGAAATAATATTGCTGCAATAATGACATAATTTACAAATTGTTTGCTTGCAAAAAGGAATGGAAACGTAAAGAAAACAAATATTTTAAAAAAGGAACATAATATTATTCCTCTATAATTGATTATTACTTACCCTAAAATTATATTTTAAAATTAATATTACGAAATTTTAACAATTCAAAGCACTTATTTTTCGTTAAACTTCGTTTTTTGAGTTATTGTAGCAAATGAATAACATAAATTTTCACACATCATTAATTGGAAAATATTCATTAATTCATTTATTATTAACAAGTCATTAGAAACTTTTGAGGTATGGTTCTCTTCAAATGAGATGAGAGTTTCATGTTCCACGCTGAAATTATTACACTGAAAAGAAATGGTTGTATTTATCATAATTTAACTGTAATTGATAGTTTTTATGCCAACTACATATTTTTTAAATAAAACTAATTATAAATATAATTATTATTACTAACTAATACGTTTTAATGATACGAATGTGTAACCTCTGATATTTATATCATAGTGTAGATTGAAAACTCATGATGTTAAATCCACATCATGTGTTGGTGTCAATATTAATATTAATTCACTGAGAATTAAGTGTATACATACCACATGATGTTAAGTTTACGACATTTTGAGGCTTCCACAAATATTCAAATAAGCTACGCGGAGTTTGCGAGTTATCTCCATATCTTGACACCAACATATATCGTTTAATGCAACAAGACACAAGGATAATTTATCGGAGAGAATCATAAAATTTATGCAAAACGTTCCTAGTGACTTGCTAATAATGAATAAATAAATGTTTTCCAATTAATATGTATAGTGCGTCTGTCCGTGTCGAAAACTATTATAAAGCATATCTTATTACTGTATTATAACAGTAATAATTATAAAAACAGAAAGCTAACCATAACTATTTCGCCATACAATTACCAAACACTTTTCTCTCCGTATATATGCCAATCGTAAAATTGTTATCACCTCGCGTCACTTAACGCGAACGACATTGGCGTTCGCAAAACCTTTTGTAGCAAAAAGTCTCTACTATCCGTCTCTGAAGTAAATTATGAAATTGAGTAAGAGAGTGCGCTCACGGCGTTAAAAGTGGAGCACGCGAACGAGAACAAGGTGTTGTCCGTGTCCGCGACGTGGCGAATAAATCTCGCCAGTTTCTGTCACCCGTTGGCGCACAATAGCGAGGAAATAGAGTCGCACAAGCGCGGCTTTCCCATACGATCCGGCTCATCGAGTCACCTGCTAGTTACCCAACCATATTGCCACCATCGACTGCACTCGCGATAAACATCGATTTCGATCGGTTGTCGTAACGGGCGGCACGTCGGAGTCCGTGACAAATCGCAAAGTGCATCTAAACTACTCGGTGCAAATCGGTGGCACATTTCTGTATGCCATGCTATTGCGGACGACGCGGATAGATTCGACTGCGCCGCCATACACTTGCTCCATATTATCGAGAGAACAGGTATTTCTATCGTTTCGAGGTGTTTGGCATGCAAATGCAATTTAGAGCAGCAGATGCGGTAAATGTTATTACCCCAAAAGAAGTATTCAATGGCATAATGTTCCGTCACGTTTCGAATAATAATTCAATGTCCCGGTCACACCGTTCTAAAATGATAGATGCGTATGTCCAGAATTACGAGCAAAAAGAATTGAGCTAAATTGAATTTAATTTATTACTAACAGAGTACCTATACAGTAATAAATAATAGTGAACGACGGAGGAGAAGGAAGGGAGTGTAATACTAATAAACTATTTATTTTACACATTTTTGTGCTTAATTACTCTTCATTCCTTGCGTGGTATTCCAGGATATTTCAACTTTATAAATTCGCTAAATATTGAGTCTATGCTATTTATATGTATACGTTATTATATTTAGTATAATCGTTCCACAATTAAAAATGTTTTTGCATTTATTTTTACCTAAAGCAAGCCTGTCCAATTTGAGTTTCGGAGCCAAAACGCAAAGTCATCGACGCAAAATAATAATTCAATGTGAGTAAGATTTTAGGAACTATAAAGTGTTGATGAACGTCACTCAGATGCGTATTGACACTTTACAATCCTCGAAATCGAATCTTATCTACATTGAATTTTTGGCTCCGGAGTTCAAATTGGACAGACCTAATCTAAAGAATGTATAAAATATTAATCCTTATTTAACTGTAGATCATGAAAGAAAAAGTTGAAATATAATGTTGAAGTGTCAGCCCCACGCGAAATACCCCACGCGAATGATTGAGTTGAAAAAACTACGCTAGCTATATATTCATAGTACAGGTTAATATTCTTCTCTTAAATATACGAGCTTACTATGGATGCAAAAATAAAAATAGGGGCACGAGAGCGCGAGACGATTGAATAAAAATACGCTAGAAGTATTCGCAATCGAGGGTACGATAGTAGATACGTGAGACGATAAAAATCGCATATGCGCCGTTCTTTCGATTTCCGCAAGCTCGCAGCCCGCCGTGCCACACGATTCCTGAGCACCGCACTAGAATGCAGTTTAGTCTTTCGAAGACAACAGAATACGCGAGGGTTGACAGCGCAAAAATAATGAATTATACGCCGTTAGTCTCGCGATACGTTCGCCGGTGCCGCACGTTGCACGCGTTGCACCTCGAGATTAATCCGTCGTGGCTTCCATTCTCTTTCTGTCGATTCTCTCAACCCACGGCGGACGCTTGATAGATCTACGTCGTGCTGGGTGACGTTTGAGTTATGCACTGATTCGGTCGTGGATGAAATAAGAACCGTCAAGCCGGGCATTGGTAATGGCACAGAAATCGAGAAGTATAAACAACGGACGGTGCCGACCACACCGTTATTATTTAGATTGGAAATTATTAAAGCAATTTTGTATTAATTGTTACACTAAAGATACAGCTTACTGTATATTATTACATGTTTAGTTATTTCAAGTTACAAATTCTTTGTCGAATCTAAATTCCACTTCTTAATCCTCCGAGACTTAGTTATAAATCTCTTTGTCAATTCAATTTTCTTTATTACATCTCCACGTTTGAATTATTTTTATTAAAATGTACGTATTTATTTTTTTTTATATGAGTTATATAATTATGGTTTCTTGAAATTAATTAGTATTTTTTATAACATAAATTATAAATAGATATTGTAGACCCAGTGTCAGTAATTGTGTCACAGATTTTGGCATCAGTTTCAGAGGGTGAGATTAATAAGAAATATTAGATATGAATTGAGAAAAATTTCTGATTGAAAATGAATGAATCACAAAATTCTGATTATATAATATCAATCAGAATTATAATTGTCCTTACTAGAATTATACATATATAGTACTAAAATTATAATAGAAATTCAAGCGGAAAATTTTGATTTGTTTCTTTTTAATCAGAATCCCTATTAATACAACCAGAATCTTTTTCCAACGTGGTTTTAATTCAAACTGACGCTCTGAAATGTTGGAATTTTCTTGCAGCAAATTGCAATTGCAATTCATACCATATAATTTTTGCCGTATTGTAATTTGTGATAAATGCCGTTTCTCCTTATTTCTGGGATCAAAAGCTAGACGGACTGCTTGTTCCCGTCGACTGACGGGACGCCGGGCAAGAACTCTCGTCGAAATTGAAACACAAATCATATGTCACGCCTAGTCCGATTTCCGCGAACGTTCCCGACTTTCTCGGCACGCGATGGGCTTGTGTGCTGGATAGGGGGAAGGAACGACAGAAGGAAAAAGCGCGGAAAATGTAGGCGAGTCAATCACGAGATTGCATACCGGTGCGTCGCGCAGGCGGCGTCTGCTTTTTCATCTTCTCGAGATCCGAGAGCGCGGGCACTCCTGTTTACGAGAAGACGCACGCGGCATGGCGTGCGCGATGTGTCGCATTGCGCGTGTATTAGAAAAAAAAATTGGAGCAAATTGCGCGGCGTACACGGTACAATAACACGCCTCGTGTTGACGATTGAAATCCGCGGCGCGCTAAATGTTAATACGCGACTATCGAGCGCCGAGCCCTTACCAAGCATTCATAAATAAATATCAATGAATCGCTTTCGATTATACTCGGTGTTTTGTCGATGTTACATTAAACGTTAACGATGTCTTTTACAAATACGAAGTCTGCTCTTTATAGACGCATAATGAATGATTAATTGATTTAAAAATGATAGATGTGAATAACTGATTTTTTAATGTTTTCTTTTTTAACGGAACACTTTCTGCTGCTTCAAGTTTTATTTAGTGTCTATGTTTCTACCGATTGACTTTAATCTCGGTTTAATTCACTTTTTGTCTTTTCCTAGTTCTATTAATTAGAAAAAGATAAACAATGAATTAGACTGAGGTTGAAGGTAATCTATATTAGAAACGATCGTTAATTTGTTAATCTTAGTTCTTTAAACTTTAGCAGGATTATTGCAGAAATCATACAAAGAATCATGCTTAGATCGTTGCAAGTCATAAAAACTTTCTTAACCCTCTGTATAAGATACATATTTTTACTTATTCTGTAGATATTCTGGGTCTTTTTTTTCCAGTCCAAATTTTTTTACTGTATTCTGGGCTTTCAAAAAATCTAGAAAAATTAAAGATTATTTTTCGACATATCTGTTACATTGCCAAATAGTTACTTAACTTAAATATTAAAACTTTTTTTTTAATTAAAAATTAGGAAGATTTTTAAAGTTTACAAAGGTTTATACCATAGACATAAGATGACATTAAAACACTTATAAACTATAGATAACGATCTGAGTACACATTCGAGAAAGAACTATGTTTACATAATATTAGGTTAAGTAAAAAGTCATCGCGTTTTTTTAAAAGACATCTATCAGTAAAAACCGCAATTACTTTCTTACCAACAATATAAATATATCTTAATAGAGTAAAGTTTCAGCTTTAAAAATCTCTTTTTTAAATTATACGATACGACAATTTTTAATGGAGTTATGAGCAATTAAAGTCAAAATAATTCTTTTATTTAATCCGCGATAACTCAGTAATCAAAAGTCGTAGGAATATTAAAAAAAAACGATTTTGTAGGGAAAGTATCAAGCTTTCACGATAGGTAATCGAAAATTTTCTCAAATTCGTTTTGGACACGTTACAAATCCACAAAGTGAGAAGAAAATTTTTCGTCTTTTTCAGCTCGTAGTTTTTGGTATGTAAAAATTATCAAACTCATATAAACTTAAAAAATGTGATAAGCTTTTAAAAGTAGAGATTTCAAGCTTTAAAACCCTTTTTTTAAATTTGAATTTCATTCATTATTGACGAAGATATTGTATATACAACTTTGAGCTAAAAAATACGCGATGACTTTTTACTCAACCTAATATTACTTATCCAGAATAGAGTGAAATTGTATACAACATAGAACACTGGATCGAATGATTTTCGTTTGAAATATAAAAATAATTCTTTAAATTTTAATTTCGTTCTTCACATAATACATATCACGCATAATTGATATTAAGAATATTATTCAACACATTAATCGTCAAATTCAATTATATTTAATTTAATAATTTGCTTTACATACATTTTCTTATCTTTCTGTGTCAAGCGCCAGGCTTCCGTGGGCTCGGCGAACCGCTGTTCGATCACGTCATCGGAGATTCTTAAGCCGTGTATGTGTGCATTGCATTTCGCCTTTATTTAAAATGGAGCCGATAACATCGGTGCATCGGCATTTAATTCTCTTTTCTCTGCGGGCTGCAGCGCGCGCGTGTTCGAGAATTATTTGAAAGGTACCGTACGAACAGGTATGCGCGGCGTACGCGCGCCCTTTCTTTGCCGCACGCGTGCATTCCGCGGCCATGCCGCGCGATCGATTTATTAATTTATTTATTCTCAGCACGAACTCCGCCGCTGGTGAAGCGAGCAACTTTTTTTTCCTAGGCTACCCGCGGTTAGGCCGCGGATACGGCGGGTAAGAACAATTACGAAAGAAAGGCGAATTCCTGAAGGACGCCTTACGGAGTAATGCATAATGTTGCGTGTCAATAAACAAGATCGCGATCGCGTCAGAAAAATTCCATATATTCGAATAACATGAGACAGCAGCATATCACGTTTTATTTCTGCTTTTTACTCTCGCGCGATCGATGCGCTTTAAAAGCTTGAAAAGAAATGAAATAATTTTTATCAAATTATTTCATCGTGGACGATATCATTTCCTTATTTCAAAAGTGACACAGCAACAAAAATGTGATTTTCAAGTTAATATCATTGATGAATTAGTAAATACTATTATGCATTGTGTCAATCATCAAAATTTTTATGAATAGCTTCATAAAAATATCGTCGAATCGCGACAATAAAAAGGATTTTTAAAGGGTCAAGAAAGTTTAAAAAAAAAAAATTAAGATTTACTTAATTCATTCATAATAATTTTGAAATAAGGAAGTGAATCATTTATGCTTCTCAACAGTGTGAAAATATGAAAAATAACAGTCGATCATTTTAAGAAGTTTCTTTCCTTTTCTGGGAGATTTAATTTTTTCAGTTACATCACTTTTAACGTAAGGAAGCGACATGATTTTCAAGTAGAGTATACATTTGTATTATTTCCAATTGATGGAATAGAATCAAACGTGTCTGAAAGAACGTATTAATTTGTCAAACATTTTTTCACTCGATCTTTTTATCTCGCTACGTAGAATATCGCTCAGTACGTTCAACCACGTGAGCAATCTAAGGCTATACATGAATTCCTTGCAACAGACAGGACCCACACAACGTACGCGTACACGATGTACAAGCCTGGGGACGTCAGGAGAGTCCAGCGAGAGGCGCGCGAGAGAGAGAGAGAGAGAGAGAGAGAGAGAGAGAGAGAGAGAGCCTCTTTCGAAGCCCCGCCGTCAAACGCCGCGAAACGGGAAGATTAGTTTTCTTTCTGGTACCCGATGGCCCGTAGTGGTACTTAATCCACGCACGTGTGTAACCCGTAAACGAGCGTGACGCATTCACCTTGACCCCGACGTAAGATATTATACCTACCTACCTACCTACCTATGGCCGGTCGAGGGAGATCGCGCGAAACGAAGCTTTGATTTATACGAAAGTCCCGGTGGTGGCTGGCGAAGATGCTGTTGCGATGGTCCCGCACGGTACCGCCGCGTTGCATCTGGCGAAGGCAGTTTCCCCGTAAAAACGTGTGGCGGTGTGGCGTGGCGTGGCGTCGGTGTGTACACGACTGACTCGCACACGCGTGCACGCGTAATCAGGCACCCGACGCGGAGTCTACCTGTTCTCCTCGTCCTGACGCCGCGGGCGTCGTTGTTGGAGCGTCCGACGTGCGCGATGACGCAACTATGTTTGTTCTATCCGTAGGCACGTCTCGTTTCACTTCCAAATAGAAAAGCCCACATCAAGGTTTGCCACGAGCGATTTTGTCAAAATTCTACGAGAGAGAAAGATATATATAATTGCTCTCTCTCTCTCTCTCTCTCTCTCTCTCTCTCTCTCTCTCTCTCTCTCTCTCTCTAAGAAACTGCAAGACCGGTGTCTACTGCTATCTCTGTAATTCTCACTGTGTTTAGTGTTAATATTAACGTGGTGTGGATTTCGTACCCTTGATGTTTATATCAACATCATCATGGCGTGGATTTAAAACCTATGATGTTAAATCCACATCATATTGATGTTGACATTAATATCAACACAATGAGAATTATATAAATTTCACATGGTGTTAAATCCACACCGATATGTTTTACAGTGTAGGATCTTTTTTAACTCATTTTACTTTCAAATTTCGTGGCCCAAATTTCAATTTTCATTAAATAAAGATTTTATTATTTACGTTAAATAACTATTCAGCAATGTTAGTAGAGATGTTGAAAAGTGATTCTGAATACTTCTAGATTTTTAGAAAGCCTAGGAAGTAAAAAAAATTTCGGCTAGGTAAAAAAGACCCAGAGTGTCTGCGAAGTGAAAATATGTGTGTCTACGAAGGGTTAATTAAAATTGAAAAGTAAAACAGTTATATAAGTTAGAATGAGATAGCATATATATAAGAAAAAATTATATATCTTTCTCTTTCGTAGGATTTCGATCAAATCGCTCGTGGACAGACTCTGTTAGAGGTCTCTACTTCCGTAGAAGAAATTTCGTGCAAAAAATTGTTTCTTCCATAAGTTTTTCCTGCCCAAGCGCGATTTTTTTCCCTCCTTCCCTGCCTTTCTTTTTTCTCTTTTCTCCTTTTTCCTTTCGTCGTGCAGGACGTCACGGCATCTCGCGGCTGTGCGGCATTCGCGCTGACATGCAAATATGCCGCGGCGCGCAGCACCTGGAGTGGATAATGACGCGTGCATAGACGCTGTCAGTCCGGCTGCCCATCGTTTTCCGTTCGTTTAGTCACGGCTCGTCGGCGCGAAACTATTTTCAACTGTCGCCGTTGCGCCGCCGAGGTAGACGAGGTAAGGGTTGGGTGTTAGAGGCCGGCATGATAAAAAAAAAATCCGCGGTAATTTTGTTTCCTGACGCGCATGAATCTCTCCGGACGGAGAGACGCATGTACTTTGCGCGAGAACCCGGAAAAAGTACCCGGAATCTGCGATGAATTCGCTCGTCGTGAATCCGTTTTATTATTGCATGCCAAAGTGAAGCCGTAACCCTTTTAAGAGGAGAAATGGAGAACGAAAATTATTGAGGGAAAAGGCAGGGTATTGTTAAAGATTAATATACGAGTATAATTGTATGTACGAGAGTATAATTGCTACTTGATCTTCACGCGATCTCCAAGTTGTCATTTAGTGTCGTACATCGCGCGCGATGTTTCTTCTGTCCTCTCCTCAAGATTCATGTTTTATGAATCGTGTGTCGATGGGACATATCTCGCTCGTCGAAGCTATTCAATGTTACAGATACGGACAAGTTGTCAGGGCGACAATGTCGATCTGTCGATGTAGTGAATTCATTGAAATCATTGAGTTCAATGTCATTGAATTCTGTTGGCAGACGTGTTGGAAATCATTTGTAGAACTAAATACATATCAGTCTTACGTGCAACAAATTAACAATATTTTAGCTCTTAAATTGATATCCATACTCTGTACTCTTATTTAAACATCGTTACTTAAGATGCTGGTACGCACTGGAAAAAAAGTTTGATTGCATTAAATTGAAGTCTGCTGGTTGAAATGGACAAATCAGAATTTGTCTAGTTGGATCTATTATAATTCTAGTTGAAATAATCAGAATTCTGATTGATATGATCTTCTGTTTCGTTCATTTTTAACTAGAAATTTCATTTAGGCGATTCTGTAATTGTTGGTTTATAACATCTTAAGACTTAAGATAATCTTAAGTAATATCCTAAGCGCGGTATTTGTTTCAAAATTTCTTCAACTGGTATTTACAAGTCCACTTTAAATGAAGGTATCTTTGCTTAAAATTAAAATTAATAAAGATTTTAATTTTTATTTTGAAGAGCAAAATTCGCGAGGAATAAAGTTATATAAGATTTAAAAAAATATTCGTTATAAATAATTTTTTACAACACGGTTGAAGAAAATGTCCAGATTCTTTGGATCTACGGATATATATCGATTAGAGTTAAATATAAGAACTCACTGCGAATACTAGTCTTAATTTACATTATATATTAGTAAATTTTTACGTACTTAATTAAACAGCTAAAGCTGTATATACAAAAATCAATAAAAACTTAACAAGTAGTACAAGTAGTAAAAATCTAATTCAAGAACATATCAAATGAATCTAGAAGTTCTATTCCTTTGATCATACACTTTAAATGCTGTTTATTGTATATATCACGATAATTGATAAATACACAGCAAATTTGCACATAAATATAATTTATTTTTTTTTAATATGAGGCTTATAGTTTTGACTGTTATATCTTCTTTTATTCTTTCTT
>NW_017304228.1:4486846-4488551 GCF_001594115.1 Trachymyrmex septentrionalis | reverse complement strand
ATAAATATAATTTATTTTTGTTTAATATGAGGCTTATAGTTTTGACTGATGATATATCATTTTTTATTCTTTCTTATATAATAATAATTTCATATAACGACAACAATATAAAATGGCTTGCTATACTAATTTGTAATTCTTTACGAAAACTAAATCTTCTCTTTTTGAATATGAGAAAGAGGAAGAAATTTTGAATTCTGCATTTATATTTTTAGTACGAACACGTATATCTTTTATGCGATGCCGGTGAAATATCTTTCTCATAAGATCGTATCGTAAATCGTTTAGGACCATAAGGCGATTAAGCTGAAAATTTACATAGCTATAAAATGTCCGCGTCGGTACGAGAGCAAACATCTGCACTCTTTCTTGGTTGTGTCCTGTGTCCGAGATTTGATGCCGAAATTTCTTTTGATTCTGTTTCGAGTGCGCATTATAAAACAATGTATCTTCTAATCAGTACGTACCTATGAAAAATGTTCGTATACATTATATGTACCTATTTGTTTTAAATAGAATCTTCACACTTTCTTTTTTACGCTCTCATAACACAAACTCATAATTTTTAAGCGTTAATTAATAATAGACATTTATTTAGTGGTATGAGATTATTTCGCAAAATCACATCCCAAAAAGATTTATGATATTTTTTTATATTAAATTGATGTAGGTTACAGTAAAGGAATTGTATGTGATGTACGTTTGTACAGTGCCTTGCTGTTTTGTAGCATCCGGTAGACATACGATCATTATTGGTTGTTCTCGACAAACGTCGAGTTTTATTTATCGGTGTATCGTCGACAGAACGATTCGATTGGTAATGCCAGGGCGAGCCACGATCCTCGCCTATTTTGTCCCTTTAGGTGAGATATGGGTCCTTAATGTGTCCTGAGTGTCCAGCGAGACCCTTAAACGCGTTCATGTCTTGTCGGTGTCTTGACTCTCCTGACTAGTCGCGAGCATGACTTATTACTGGAATACAGAAGATACTTGACTACGCGATAGGTTGAACGATCACACTTTCAAACAAAGATCTTTTATGCTTTGTGTTATATAACTTTTGACGAATTATATGAATAATATTCCTTAATGTTGAAATTATTTGTAAATAGTTGAAATTGTTGAACAACGTCGAAATTTTTGAAGATTGTGTTTTATCTTTAATTTTTAAAATTGTTTATTCTCAACTGTGGATTCTCTGAAAATTTTGCTTCTTTAATAATTTTGATCAATTACGTCTTTTATTTCTAGAGAAGCAAAATGTGATTCTGCAAACAATTAATGTTGAATATAAAAAAATACAGCAGCAAACACGTATACAAAGCGGATTATTTTTATTTTATATCTAAAAATTGAAAAAAAAGTTTGAAGAACTCCGCAATCATTAACATAAAGGCCACAGTTACTAACTTTTAAATAGATAGGCTTTAAAAATATTTAAGTTCATGGATTAAATGCTTAGAACACTCCAAAAAATATTTTAATTCTACAGTTACATTTTTTGTTAGTATATTATGCTATCATTAAATTTACATTAGTTACACTTTTATGAGATAAAGGAATGTAAAAATAATGAATTTTAAGACTTCTGTGCATCTAGGTAATACTTTCTATATATTTTCCGAATAAAATTTCAAAAACTATGCTTCAAGTATTGTAGCTATTCACTTATTCACTCGAATACTTGAATAAATATTTATTGAGA
>NW_017304228.1:4475137-4486746 GCF_001594115.1 Trachymyrmex septentrionalis | reverse complement strand
GCTTCAAGTATTGTAGCTATTCACTTATTCACTCGAATACTTGAATAAGTATTAGAGGGGAATATATGTATGTAATGATTTCAATTATCACATTTCGCAGTATATGTAGTACATGTAATATCTCTAATAAAGACCCAATATTATCTGCGGATGCATATGAAGATATTATATATGCACAAAGGAGCGCATTTGATAATCGAACTGTGGTAAGATCTTTGTCCTATCGTATCGGATATCGCTTTATCTTACTAGATAAGATTTACGGACGATCGTAGTATAGTGGCCAATATGCCGGAAGAGATGTAGGTCTATGCGCGATTACGAGATTGCTTATCAGTACGCATCGCGTATCACGCGTAACCGGTAGCAGGTAGAATCGCATGCTCGTCGTACCAATGCACTCCCTTTGTTATCCGGCGATTGTCACGCAGGTAGATCTGTATCTTCGCGAACAACGGCACGACAATTGTGACCGTGATCTTCAGCATCAACGAAGCTCGCGACTCTCGATACGTGTCTACACGTAGCCGAATAACGTTCCTAATTATGTTTTTACAATATTGCAAAAACCTTGTAAAATGTATTAGCTCGTTGCATGAATCTGTACGCGATTGCTTGAATGGATTAATGATCGAGAAGTTAAAATGTTGGTTTGCAAATTAGATTTTATTTACTTATAGCGAATAGCACACGTATGATCGCTTCTGTTTGTACTTTCCAGCAATTCCAGTCCGATCAAGTATGCATCAAGTGTCACATATTTATAATCAGGAGGTTACATCAGGAGGTACAATTAAAACGATATAAGAATTTTAGTACGAATTTTTAGATCAATTTCATCTATATATAGTGTACATGAAAATAATGTAAAAGTTTGTACTTAAATTTTCGCGTCGTTTTGCCTGTGAAATCTCCTAATCATTTCAGTGAACTTAAATATAATATATGTGACATTTAATGCATCGCGATTGGACTAGAAAGTACGAATGTACACGATCATACATTCGCACTTGGCTGTAATTGCATATTATGTGGCATATTGACACGAACATACGCGACGTTTTAATATCGCGGTCTACGTCATAGCACAATAAATACCTGATCTACCATAGCATTTCCTTATCGGCAAATCGACGGCTAATCATCATCAATCACTATCGGTAGTGTGTGCGGTATATGCGTGGTCCATATCGACGGGCACGCATGTATACCATTGAGTCAAATAGGAGTCAGCACCGTTTATGGTCGTTGCTTGTTGTTTACGTGAAATCGTTATTGTGTTTATTTCAATAGAATTAATTAGCTAGCTGTTATTGTGCGAATATTTCTACTTCATAGAATTTATTTGAAATTCGCACTTACTTGCATTTATATTAATGTCAGGAAATTAATAAATACGCCTTTATCATATAAAACACCAATTTTGTACGATATAAAAATACGTTATTTTTTATATAATCTGCTATTATTTGATATTGATTATTTGATTTTCGTTTATAAATCGATTAAATTGAAGAAGTCACAAAAACATATATGAACAAGTTTAAAAAGTTAAATTTTCAGAAACAAGAAATTCATCTTAAAATAATTTACTGTGTAAATATTATAATTTTTCTCTGACATATAATAGGTACAAAAATAAAGTTGTAGATTTTGATTAATATTTTAAAGATCCATTGACAAAAAAAAAAACTTCTGGATTTGTTTGGTTTTTGCGGAGAATTTTATATTTATTATTTATTTATTCCACAATACTTTACATTCATCTTTTTTATAACATTAATAATAATAAAGGTAAAAGAGAGAAAATATTGTTTAAAGTATAAAGCAATAATTTTTCCTTGTTTATTTGTAAAATTTTACAAATTGTTCTTAATAGGAACATTCCTTGCGAATGTTAAAAACTCTTGTATTTTCCAAATTGTTTGATATTTGCCGAAACAAAATTCATGATGTGATGCTTTTTATGAATTTATTTATTTGATTTTTTGAAAAATTCTTTAATTACTTTCGCCGTCCATATCTAGTATTAGACTGTAGTATTTCGTAAGAAAGCACATCAAATACTCTATCCCATTAGATGCTACGATTCGTAACACGATCTTTGTCTTCATGATCCCGAGAACGTGAGTTTTCTCAGACACAATGCACTAACGATTTCTCGAGGCGTAGACTCGCACGGCTGTATGAATATTCCTTTCGGCGACAAGTTTCTTTCGACGGGCGCGTCCAGCTGCACCGTTCGTCTTCGTCACCGGACTCCGAAGACCTGCTGCTATAGTGTATCCTGATGACCGCTGCTGCGCCCCGTCATTAGCCGTAGACGTGCTACTGGCATACCGGTTTTTCCGCGTGACCTTCCGTGCCATTGCCTCTGCCTTCTCCATCACCTGAATCCCTTGGTGTATCCCTTGTCGCGTTGTCACTGGCAAGAAAGGATTTGTCCTTCTATGCATAAGAGACATGCGCAAAAGACACGCCGCGTCGACTTGTCCAGCTTCGCAGACAGATGCACGTTGCTTGTAAATTAGAGAACGTGGACGACGATTGCGTGAACGTAGATTAGAGAATTAGAAGAACGATGCATGACGATTTCGATTGACGTTATTTAGAACGATGAAACACAGTTGATAATGAGTGGAAAGCGTATAAAATCTTTATACACATTTATAGATATTTACTTTTTGATACATTTTATTGTTTATGACAAATAGAAATGTGAACGTACGTGTTAGATTTTACAGGCATGTTCATCATCTGCCAGTGAAACTAATCGTGGATTCTGGGATGTTTTCCCATCACAAACTGGATAATTTATGCTTTAATTTAAACTTTAATTAATACGCATTGTATCGGAGCGAGTTATCGCGTCGAACAGATGGAGCGATATCGGAGCAGACATTGCCACTGAGAATCGATGGAGCTCTGCAGGTGGACAAGGATCCTTACGGCAGCTCCGATCGGTGGCCTCTAATTGCTGAGACCCGTGAATTAGCATCGGCAATAAACTCAGCCAGTCACGCTGCGTCGACAGTCGGACGTAAAGGTGACTGTAAAGGTTCATTAGTCACTGAGTACTGTGTAACCCAGGTATATATTGCTTGCTCCTCGGATACTACCAGCTAGCCATTCGTTCCCGTGTCACGTGAAGGATATACACGCCTCCCCGTTTGGTGTACTACCGATTCGTTCGTTCTCTTCATGAGCATCGCGATCCTCCGGGGGATAATCAAGAGCAGACTCTTTTATAACCTGCGTTGCTCCCCCACGCCTTGAGTTTTCTCCCGAAGGAATTCAATTCAATACAGCAATCAGCCCTCATTTTAATTCGTTGGATACGCACGAGCTTCAAGGACTGTTCCTATTTACTAAAATCTTGTCAATTATAGATCTTATTCGACGTAGTTGTAAGAATTCTTGTTAGTTTCGATTTTATAACTATTTCTTGATTCTTGAAATCATTTTTAATTGTATTACTATTTCAATACGTATTTTTTTCACATAATTTTAGTTAGTTTCTTTCTTATTCAATAGCAATGATGTCGTCAGATATAATTCGCGATTGCAAATGATATATCTAGCATTGTATTTACTCTACGCAATAAAAAAAATAAAAATAGTTTTGCTAAAGTATCTAAGGCCGATATTCATAGTCGATTATACTTGAGATTGTCTTAAGTGCAGTCTTAAAATGCCAATCAAAGGGCCACATTAGCATCTTGAGACGATCTTGAAATAAGAACGGACTATGAATACCGGCCTAAAAGTTTAGTTAGATACAGATCTGAAAATAATTTTGTTGGATTATCCAAATAATTATGTAGGATGTTCAAGCTGATTGTTAGAATGTCCAAACTTTTTGCAGCATTTGAGTTTCCTACATCGTTATTTCGACGATTCAACAAAATTATTTTCAGATCTATATTTAACTTTGTAAATTTCTAAATACTTCAGAAAAATCGTGTAGATATAGGTTTAACAGCATATATATTGAGATACAACGATCTGTTTTTTTGCAATTAGAACGCGTAGTCAAGATGTGTTTTTTAGCGTGGCATAGCATTGAAGTGGCTATGTACGCGCAATTCGTCGGATTGTCTACTTTGTCAGACTGCTGCCATCGCCATCGTCTCGTTCGTTACGGTTACTACCGGGAGATCTATCGCGCTCATCATGACCCGGACATTATTGCGTCCGGCGTTACTCCTCAATGCACGCATCTTCAGTGCACGCATCCTCAGCGCCTGCAGCTCGACACGCCTTCGTGCAAAAATCTGCTCCGCTTGTCGCCGACGCGATTCGTTAGGAGCGAATCCTCGTTAAGCTGCTAATTCGATTCCGCTTATTTTTCGTAACAAGATTAAGTCGCGGTAATCTGTATCGTCCTCTTTATTCTTCGAAACTGTCGTTAAAATGACACAGTCATACGTTACAAATGTAGGAAACAAGTATAAGTATAAAAAGATTTACACGATTTTACGATCTACATGGAGAGGACGATTTTGTTGAAGTATTTAAAAGTTTAGCTAGAAAAGTTTAGATCTGAAAATAATTTGGTTGTCGAAAATAATTATGTAGGAAACTGAAGCATGATGGAATATCTAAAAATTTAGCTCGATATCAGATCTGGAAATTTGTTGGACTTTTAAAATACATATAATTGTGAAGCACGCTCAAATATAATGAACAATGCTGCGAATAGTTTTGACATTTTAACTTGACATAACTGGTTCGAACGTCTTACATAATTATTTTGATAATCCAATAAAATTATTTTCAGATTTATATTTTCACTAAAATTGTTCTTTTCTCGTATTGTACGTGAAAATATATCGTAAAATGTCAGAGATTCTAAAGAAATTCTCACGTCCCTCTCTGACGTCCAAGGTACATATAAATGAAATCGTTTTATAAACTGCAGGTTCTAAGAATGACAAAGTGAAGCGAGCTCCGCTGCTCAAGCAACGATGGGAAATATTCGAATGGCACTCGGCTGTTTCGCCACGTTGGAAAACTCGATCGAGATTTCTCTCGTTCAACCACGCGTGCTCACGGGAACGCACGCACGCATGCACGCACGATTCCGCGAGAGTCGCGAGGTAACGTGCGCAATCGCAATTTGTCACGTTAAGATGTAAAGGGCCTCGTTACGGTCATTCCTCATGTGTCACCGCGTCCGTGCTAATAAGACGTTATTAGTAGCGAAAGAGATCTTTTTCGTCGTCGTGGTCGATCGTGGGACGGTTATTATCGATGGCGCACAATTCCTCTCGACATTCCTCGACTTGATGCCGAAGACGACGTTGATCGATGCCGAAGCTCGCGTGAGCCCAAGGCAAAGCGAGCTCACTGCTTTCCGTGTAATTACGAAAGATTCATTTTGCGAAAATCGTCTGGCGTGTCTACAAAACGCCGATTGCGCGCGATAAATGCAATAACTCTGTCCAATAAAGATCCGTTCACAAAACAGAACCCAAACCGTCTATTCACGCCCGTATAGCCGTATAGCTGCAAGTTCGTAACGTTTTCTTGAGATATGGATATCCGCCTGATATTTCGGCAGCTTATAAATCTTATTTGGCACATTTGAATTTGGCACATTTAAATGTTAATATAAGATAAGAATCCAATGTGCGGATTATTTCTTATGTTAGCATATTATTAGATCATATATTTTTTATATAGAAATAGGGCGCGCTGTTAAAAATATATTTTAAAAATGAAATTGATTTTTATTAATTTACATTTAGTTATTAATTTAACATATTATATAGATATACTATATTCTATTATAATACTAATATTATAAACAGAAAGGATGATTTTTCTGAAATAAAGCTTTAATAAATACAGATCTAAATACAGATCTGAAAACAATTTTATCTGGCCATTGAAATTTGATGGGAATCTCAAGAATGCAATGCCGCAATAAATTTTGACATTTTAGCAACCAAAGTGTCCTCTATAATTATTTCCAATATGATGATCCAATAAAATTACTTTCAGATCTGTTCTATGATAGTTCAGTTTTATAATACTTCAACGAAACCATCCTTTCTTACTTTTTTTACGGCAAAATTGTAAAAAAAGTGATAATAATAAGACAATCCGTTTGAATAGGCTTCAAAGGCAATGCGCTTAGGCTAGTCTCAGCCGGCGATAAATCCAAGCGCGATAAAAGATTAGCGCCACAATGAAGAGTGCGATAATAAATCCTGGCTTTAATTATCGGCGGCGAAACTTTTCCGCGTGTCTCGACGACGCCGGTGATAAATATCTGTCCAGCGCTCTCTGTCGCAACCGCATCTCGCATCCGCGGCTCGTTAAGATTGCTCGCTCGCGAGCGCAAGCGGGTAAAATTATCGAAAAAGAGACGTCGCTGCGCGCCGTCTTGTATCTTGATAATCTAATAGTCGATTTACCCTAATGACTTACCGCTGCATATTAAGTGCCAAGGCCATAAGTCTTTGCACGCTGCACACATGGCACAGCCAAGTCCCGCGTTTGAGTGCAGATTCTGTGTGAAATCTCGTCAAGGAACTCTCGCTGACTGTCGATCGCTTAAATTTTCACATGCTTTACTTAGTACTTTATCCTTCTTAAGTATACACGAGATAATGTCGGCAAGGTAAACACATTGAAAATGACTTTCACTATATATATTTCATTTCTTATGCACCGATTACGATGTTTTTCAAATAGATGACAGATTTTATTAAATAAAAAAAGTATGAATTATGATAGAAATTACGATAAGCATATAAATTATGATAGACTTTAAATATTTCTGATTAGATGATATATATATTTAATTGCTTAGAATATTTTTATTTTATTTTCACGTTAAGCTTATCTTGTACAATACAAGAAGAAGTATAATTATGTCAGCTTGATATAATTATGTTTATTTTTTTATGCATTAAAAACTCCTAAAATTCTGCCTCCATTCAAATCTTAATTAAGACAGCTTTTACCAAAAAAACGGTCAGAACGACAAGCGTTTATGACAAAATTGTTATAAAGTCACATGAAGCGCGGAAATGCGACGGGTGACGCGCATACTTCGATGTAATAACTGTCATTATCGGTCATCATGCTGTAGCCGAATGTATTGGACACGTAAATTGATATTGCGAGATGCGCAATTTGCGTCCGGGTGTGATGGGAGCAGAAGGAGCAGAGACAGTGCAAGAGGGAAAAAAGAAAAAAACGTCCACGAAGAACAGATGAAAAGCGCGGCTGTGAAAGGCAGGCTCAATTACATTTTATAATATTTATTATTCTCGTTACTTTTGGGATTAGCATGATTTTACATGTGTGTATGTATTTGCAATATTTGCATGTGAACGAATTCTTCGAAGATTTGTTTTATTTATAAAGTCTTATTTTAGATATTATTATGTACTTAAATAATGCACATGTAAAGTTTGGTTTATATAATATTTCTACACACTGAAAAATATCGGCATGGATTTAACATCATATATAGGTCACTGATTTTAAAATTCTCACCGTGTTGATGTTAATATTAACAACCAACGTAGTGTGGATTTAAAACTTCTGGTGTTAATATCAACACCAACACGAATTATACAGACACTGCATGATGTTAAATTTACATTCATAATTTTTAGAGCATATTTATTTGAGAAACATATATATATTGAAGTAAACTGATATAAAGAAAATCCTGCAAATTTTTTCAAAGTTTCATTTAACAATATTACATTAATGTGACGTTACAAAGTGTAGAGCAAACGATTTACAATGATTTGGCGAGCTACCTCTTTATTTCATTTTCTCGGTGTGCTTTTATTTATATTAAAAATATACTAAATTTAATTAATAAATATAATAATTTTATTGTTTATAGTCCACTATAACGCGCGTAGTTACTTTCCATTAAATCGACACGTACAGAATATGTAGCTCGTTTCAACCAACCCGCCGTAGTAAATGGATGCAATTACCGATTTCTCGCTACCGTTAATACATCATAAAATATGTAATATCGAGGCGAGTCGCGATCAAGTCTTCGGGATATTACATTGCCTCGGGAATTTTGCAGATACCTGAGTTGGTGCATAATATAATGTGCATCTTGTAATTTACACAATTGTACATTCTGAGAAAAAAGTTTCATTGGTATCTGTGACTATAATTACCTAGATGGTAATATATAATTATGATTAAGAGCTCTATTTTAGTTAATATGTTAGAAGAATGTTATTGTGTGTTAATGTTAGTAATATATATAAAATAATTATATATATATATTTATAGTTCTGTAAATAAAAATTATATGTTAGATTATAAATTATAATCTAATCACTTTTAAGACCAACGATATATAGTTTTTTATATGTAAATATAATTATTATTATTAATATTATAACAGTAATAACTGAAAATAGAGCTTCTGACTATTATTTTATTATGCAATAATAGTTGGAAATACCAACATTTTTCTTTCAATGCAATTTGAAAAATAGATATTAATATATTATTAACAGAGAAGAAATATTACGAAATATATTTTCTATTAAAATTACATATATCAATGAAGATTGCGTTGAGATTCTTTCACAAAAAATCGCGATACATATCGCTACAGTTAATAACGACTCTCACAAATCGGCGATTGTGTTTACGAGCTATTGAATTCCAATAAACTACGATTGATAAACGACGGCGCTATCGGAGAGTATGGGTACTACTAATTATTGTACTAAACCTGGTACGACAAAATAATTCAAATTGTTCGTGGCCGCCATTAGCGACTAATTAGCCTTCGATCATCATGGTGCCTCGCGGTAGGATATACGGGAAAATTTACGTTGCGAGTTACCTCTATTCTCCCGATAATTGCAGAGCGATCGCATCCTGCAGCTGCTTTCATTGTGCCGGTATACATGCTGTATCGCTGTCCATATAAACACAAAATAAAAATACCTGTATCTCGTGTGTACAAGACTATGAGATAATCCAATACAGCGATACGTCCGTGATGATCGCAATGACTATCTCTTTAGCCTATAAACCAATATAACGACCCTGATTTACGCTTATTTATTACGTTGAACTATTATTTAGGAATTATCCATGAATTATGTGAATCTATTCAGTTTATTTAACGATTGCTGGGCATTTAGAAAAAAAATAGGTTACATTGTACATAGATTTACCTCCCGCAAAGGACGTGCAAGCTGCCGAAGATGTGTAGAGATGCGATGGGTGGTCTATATTCGTAGTCCGTAATGTCCTGACGCAACACAGAAGTGCCGTAAGCTAAACGCGCGCAAGAAGCTATATACGATTATATTTTAGCCATTTCAATTGAGAAGCGCGCATTATGCAAGGCATCAAGAAGAAGGATGGCCTTCGCCATAACGCGAGTAAGATTGGCTTGAGCAAGATTCATAGAAGATTAATCCTCTACCGCCGTGCTTCTTTTTATCCTGTGCGTCCAGGGGCTACACAGAGAGGTAGCAAAAGAAAACAATACACAGAACCGGTTCGCTTTCTTCGGCACGACTAAAGTATAGGTGTATTCGTACGCCACTAAACATCATATGCATCACGTGCTACTTGGTTACCCATTTTCTCATTTATGCGAAATGCTTTGTCACTATTATCATTTCTACCGCTAATGTATTCTCCGAGCTGAGACTCACGATTTTCGCATAGAGCGAAAATTCGATAAAAAATTCAATTAGCAGAAGACTCATTGAAAGCAGTTAATTAACAAATTATATATTGCGAGTATATACGTAAATACGTAATCAATCAAACTTCACTGTTTTATTGAAAATTATTATCGTAAGAATTTAATTAACAAATTATGAATTACATGTGTAAATATGTAATTAAATTTCACTGTCTTATTGAAAAATATACTGTAAGAATTTAATTTGAGATGCAATTGCCAACATGTTCAACGTCAGAAGTTAAACTTGCGTGTGTTGTTTTTGATGACTTTGAAGGAACGTAAGAGTCGGATATCACTTTTGTGAAACGCTGACGAAAAAAAGGCACGGCTGAGGAAGAGATGTCATCGCGCGAACAAGTGGATGAGCAGCGTATAAGGCAGTAGCGTATGTTGTAAATGTAAATGAACACGATCGTCGTTCTGTAAGGCTATGCGGCTGTCATCGAGAGAGCTCATTTACTGTCTCCTGCGTCCTCTTCTCCCTGCGTTCTCTTCACCCAAACCTTTCGAAGAAGCCCTAGCTGTCGTCCAATCTTTTTCTACTTTGTCGAAGCAAATTGATTTTTCTTCATTGATTTTACGTAATGTCAATTAAAAACGACGTTTTCATTCGATTACGATGGGACAACATTTTCCGAGATTGCGCAGCATTTGCACAAGTTCGATTTTTCATTCGAAGCGAACGATCGTTCCGGACTCCATTTTGAGTAGCGTTCTATTTTTATAGTATCTTTTTTGTTAGTATTCCAATTCGCAAAATTTGTTATCGGAAGTAGTGAAAAATGTTTTCTTAAAAGAATATTTTTCTATGGAAAATGTTCAGGTGCAAAAATCCATCTGTTTTTTTTTGCTGTAGGTATTATTGGGCTTTATATTCCATAATATCATAAACTGCAGCTTCACATTTCAGAGGAATTCCTTTAAATTGTTAATGTCTTCGGAGCGTATGTCGTAACTATTATACTTGAGATTCTAAAGACCTGTTGATGGATCAATTAATTAGGCGTTTATGGGAGTGGCTATTTGAATAAGTTGGACGATTAAGCCTTAATATCAGGAGAGAAAGTCGCCCGTCTAAAGGATTATTATAATCAAGACGCGCATTCTCGATTAAATAAGGTGGAGCAATCCGTAGGAATCGTTAACAATGAGGCGCGAGGGATCGGACCTGTCGAGTTCGTAATTAATCCGACGTTCAGCGTACGAGTTTGCGCGTCGTAATTGCAGCGGAGAACACGAGCTATCGTGCCCGTAAAGTTGCAATTTACTTATGATAATTGGAGAGTATTGGCGAACGTATAATAAAATGTGCAACCACGCGGAGCGTGAGAGATCGTTAGCGTAAGTGCGAGGCACATGTTTAATACTTCGAAACGTTTGTAAACCGCGTTGTGTTGTAATCAGATGTCGTCAACATATTTTGATGAGCCACATTCTAGTTGGATATAAAAATAGACGCGAAACAGTATCTTGTATATGCATATATTATTGCTTTCTTATATACCTCTATTAAATAACGCGAGCTCTTTTTCATGGAAAGAATAAAGTTTTTTTTATAAATTATTTATATATACGATCCAAATTTTGCTATTTATTTTTTATATCTTATATTATTAATGCGCATTTTGCTACAGTATATGTTACGCTAAGATAAAAGAGTTTCGTATATTTCTGCCTATAATCCCTTGATAAAATAATTATAGTTAGGAGGCTCTATTTTTACAGTTATTACTGGAATAATATTAGTAATAATAATTACATTTATAATTTTATATAGATACAAAAAGTATACAGTTGCCCTGAAAATGACTGTAATAACGTAAACTATAGGTATAATTTATTCAAAAGTAGTCATTATTACTATGTAAATCAATCAATAACCTTAATTTTGTCCTCAAAA
>NW_017304228.1:4446697-4475037 GCF_001594115.1 Trachymyrmex septentrionalis | reverse complement strand
ATATATATATATATATATCGTTATTTTATACTAAAACAAATGGATAAATTTGACACTACATAGTGTCAATTTGATACTATATAATATCGAATTGGCACTACATAGTGTCAAATTTTTTTAAATAGGAGTGGCGACTTAAATTACATTAAATTTAACACTATAGATTTAACAGTGTAGAAAACAGATTGGAAAGTAAGACTAAAATAGAAATTTATCTTAATGAAAAAGTATTTTAAAAATGCATATTTATATTTGTGCATATTATACGTACATATTTACATATTTTGTGCATATTTGCATATTTTGTATATATTTGCATATTTTGTCTGATATAAAAAATCCGATATCTAACTAACAACTTATAAAAATGGAGCTCATAACCACAATCATTGTATCTGTTATAGTCACAAACACTTTTCTCTCAGTGTAGACCTTCTTTTTCTAATCTCGTGAATTTGATGATACCGATTGATTACGATATATTTACTTATAAAATTTCGACACGCGGTGGTGCAATAGAACTACAAATTGTTATACTATTGACGATTGTTGTATTGTCCGGATATGCAGATCCTTGCGCGGATACAGCGGCTCGTAGTATCCAAATTGCACGCGTGCACGCGTGGCCGAAGGTATCGTAAGATATTTCAACTGAGAAATTATGAGAGAAAATGCGACGTGAAACGAAACCGCCAATACACGCGTACCGTGTCTCCGTTGTGCACAACGTAAGAGGTTCTGAAAACGTCCGATCACGATGCACGATAGCCCGATGCGTGCGGAACATTAAAAGCCGGTTTTACGGTTATTGCCTGACACCGCGGACATTCTTTTTCTCTCTCCGTCTCTCGGCCCTCTCTCTCCCATTTTCTTTGCAGCGGTGACGCGACCCCGCGGAGGTCATAGTGCCACACAGTAGCGGGGCTATACCTGCGAAACTATTAGCTTATTGATCAAAGCTTTGCTCAACGCACTGTGATTTCCCTAAGTTTGTATCTTTATAGTTATCTTATCTTGACACCCATATAGGTGGGAGATATATAATTGTATGTAATACGCGAATCACGAAACCGCGACCGTAACAGTTTTCAGAATTAAAATTATGGAATGAGCTTTTTCCTCGATTTCACAGCACTTCGTCCCGAGGAGTAGGATTATAATTATCTCCAGTTATTATCGCGCGTACGTTGTTGCTTGCTTTTGGCTTATGTCCGATTCATCGTTTGCGCATCTCAGGGTAATGAAAGATGTACATTCTTTATCGCATCTCTCTTTGCAGTTGTCCGACTGTTCATCAGTCTGATTATCCGCGAAGTTGCTTGCAAACGTTGCATTTTCCATCGCACGTTTTTCACCGCTCGTGTGAGCGTACCGTTAATGAGACAGAGGAACTCTCGGGGATTTAATTTTACGGGGATTTATTTTGTTCCTAAAAGCATGCTCTTGGTTATTGATTTTATCCGTAATTCGATGCGAAACTCGATACTCCAGTATGCGCCTTCTTAGATTACTTCTAGATTACGTCTTTAAACGGAGACACGATAATGCGGCATAACTCAGGGCACCTCTCCCGTGTCTTTCTCGCGAAGAGAAAAGTCATACTCCAAAATGGTTATGGAAAAAAGAGATCAATAAATTTATTTTCATTCTCTTCTTTATAATTGCATATAGAAAGAACGGTTTTGCGCTAATGTTATCTAAAAAATTCAGCTAGATACAAATCTATATTTTGTTGTCTACATGTAATGAAAATTAATTTTGTTGGATCAAAATAATTATATAGAATGCTTAAAGAATGTTTATAATAATACTGCAGAAAGTTTTAATATTTTAAAATTATTTTGATGATATTCCAAACAAAATTATTTTTAAATTTGTATCTAGATAAACTTTTAGATCACTTTACTGTTGAATGTCAAAAGAGCAATGGTAACTTAGTCACTTATGTTAAGTAACATTTTGTTATTGTTAACTATATCATATGTGACAAAATGTAAATTAATCCATTTCTGTAATTAATTTCAAAGTAAACAGTGTTCGTATTAATGTATGCACTTATTTAAATTATAAACTAAATTTTGAATTAAATTTAATACATTTTCTTGAATTGTTTAACTTCATTATTTTAGTCTAGGTTGTTCCACCTTTCGTTAAACTTCTTACTCTCTTACGCTCTTACTCTTTCACTCTTTTGTTTATCCAGTAGATAAATTACCACATAATTCATCCGAAAATGGAATAATCTTTTATTGTTAAATTAATAACATATTGAGTAGAAGATAGAAATAGTTTTGGTGATCTATATAGAAAGAATTAAAAATGAATTGATAATTTCAAATTGCGTGTAATTTGACATTATGAATTTAATAGCGTTTAGCTATTATTAAAACACCTTCTTTTCCGAATATAGTTGTCCATCATATATTTCTGCATAATATTTTTATTTTAGTGATTGAGATTGTCGATTGAATCTCGCGCCGATAGTAATTTTAGCGCGATCAGCTTTATGTAGCGGAGTAATGTGTGTCCGAAAGGGAAGGAACGTGTCGACGTTATAGAAGGCGCGTTTATAAAACGGTGTTTTTCCGCAGCACTTGCGGCTCCTTATGGCGGATCTAGTTTTTGCTAGATATACTCGCGAGGTGAGATCGAATATGGCAGAGACCCACATTTTTGCCCGCTGTTCTGGGCAATTTCATTTGTGTACATGCCGGCGAACATTGTAAAAGGGATCGTGCGCATGGCGTGGCGTGCGATACCGATCCAAATTGGTACAAGGCTGCGTGAGCATTTTACTCACTCTCGGCCATGGTAAAAGTATCGAAGTCAAGTATCGTTCCGTGCTGGATACATACCGCGCAGCTTCGATTATTGTTCTGATCTGGACTTTTCACTGTCGACTATCTTTGTTTTGCAGGGACAATTTGAAGCCAATTGATTCTGCACGGAAAGATTGGTTTTGTCCAAGTATTTCAACTTTAGCTAGAGATTTGAAGATTATTTTGTTGGATCACATCGAAATAATTATGTTAAAATAATGAAAAATGCTGAAACTGTTAAAATGCAAACATTTTTTGCTGCATTGCATTGCACGCTTAAATTTTCTACATGATTATTTTGATAATTTAAAAAAATTTCTTTTCAGATTTGTATCTAGTTATATTTTCAGTAAAATCTTTCTTTCCGTGTTATGGCATCAATTGCATCGCCAAGTAATAATGAATTGTACGAAAGATTTTTTCATGTTATTGAAACTAGAAATTATTATAATTTACGATAAATACGAGTGTATGGAGAAATTTAAATAGGAGGGTTTTTAATTTTAATTTTGATAACTTTTTTTATTTACTACACGGAAAGAATATTTTTACTGAAATCTATATAAAGCTAATAGTTAGATATGAAAATAATTTTAATGGTTCAACAAAATTCTAAATATATCTATATTTAGCAAAGTTTCGATATTTTAGCAAAATTGTCCTATTCTTGTAAAAAAATATTCCGCTAAAAATCTCAAACCGAAATTCCGAATGCACGTGAGCCTCCGTACTTCTCCGTTTTCCGTGCTTTTCTATAAAGTGCATCTGTATTACGCTCAACGCGGCCGACTATTGCATATCGCGCAACGTATAATCACGCGTGTTACCGGACGCGTTGCCATTAGCATAATTACGTCGCGGTAGTGCTGCACGATTATGCATGACACTGTAACGAGCTGGAAATCAGAGTGGCTCTTTTTCAAAGAGCGCCATGCCAGAAGTGTTGCGAGACATCGTCATTACAAGTGTCTTTTGCGTCGCGATTATGTCATTACGCATGAGTTTTGGTAATGATGATGCCATTTCGAGTATGACACGCCGCGGGCGGTGTTGAAACATTTTAGTCTTAATAGATTTAAATACATCGTAGATATTTATTGCGATATTACTTGCAGACTATATTACTGCATTTCTCTCGACGTCGTTTCTACATCGTCCATGTTTTCGAAGAGATCGAATCTTAACTGACGTAGCTAAATTAGACTTAAATTAGATTTTATAACTTCTTTACGACATTAAAAAAAAGTCGCCTATAAAAAACAAATTAATGTTATACATTTATAATTTCAATATAAGTAAATAAATAGTATGTAATAGGTAATGCATTAAATATTATTAGCAAAACTAATACAAAAACTAGTAGATACTAATAACAAATAAAATTTACATAATAGTTAGAGCGTTACACATAGAATAAAAAAAAACTATGGAATATATCTACAGAATATAAAAACAATTATTTTCAAGTTAAAACTTTTTGTAACAATACGTGTGTGAATTAAAGATTTTTTCAATCCTCATAAAAAGTGTTAAAAAGCGTATGAAAAATTTAAGATGGGCTGCAATAAATCTTCGAATTCTTTTTAATGCCCTTATAAAGAGCTTTCTTAACATGACGGCCGGTATCTCAATGATACACGGAGCGGCAATCCCGTACGGGATGCAAGACGACGGGTTAATGTTAATCTAATTAATCTTTACGAGTGTAATTAGCGCGCGACCATCCTGGCTGTGAGATCACGTGAAACTTGCGTCGAGCAAGTAAGTGACGGTTCCTTTATCTTCACGAGTAGCAAGTACACGGATATCCCATCGTGCGAAGCAATTTGGCGGCTGCCAGCAATCGCCCTGCACCTTATTCGTCCTCCCGGGATTTCTGCCTTTAGGCACATTAACAGTCGCAATTTTGGGTAACTAAAGGTACGAAAATAAGTATATTCTCTTCTCTGATAAGAGAATGTAAATTTTTGTCCTCTTTTCACGGTGTTTTTAATTTAAAAAATTATCTTGAAAAAGACAAATTACACTGTTAAATTATAGACTTTCAATTTACAAATAGAAAATATATATTCTCAAACTAATAATTTATATTTTTATTGAAATGAAATAAATTATGTGATATGTTTTAATGTTTTTTTTTCCTTTTATTCTTATTGTATGCAGTATACGTAAAAAAAATTTACTAAATCTTAATAATATATTTTTTTAGTAGTTACGAACTCTAACAATAAGCAAATATTTACTCAATAAAAAATGATTATTGAATGAAATTAATGATATATATTGTATGATATATGATATATTGAATGATGTATATTCATCTTGTACTAAATATAAATATACGTTTATATTTAGTAAATATTTTATTTGCTTAAAATTATTCAAACAAATATTTATTAAAATTTAGTATGTCTTTCAGTATATAAAAATGAGTTCGTTTTATTTATCTTAATAATTTACGTTTGTAATTTTTATAAATAAATTATATAATAATTATAATTTTTTACTGAAAAAATAGCATTTTTTAAGAAAGACAAAAACTTTTTGATGTTATGATTATTAAATCATGCAAATAGAGAGATGAAATTTTTCGCTCCAATAATTAGTGTGATTCACAAATATTGTACAATAATCTGACAGAAATGCTCCAAATTATTTTAAACCATTAACATGCAACCAAGTGAAATTATCGGGAATTAATAGTCCTGTCGCAACTGCGAGAAGGTAATTTCCTGGAGCGAACAAAAACGACTTGATGTCACTGCGAGATTTCTGGTTTTATTCGGTCTTCGATCGTTCGGTGAGAAAAGACGACGATAAACTCTCGCCGCGCGCACTTTCGTCGCCGTTCGGCGTTAATGTGAGCGTCCTTGATTTTTTAATGCATTCCGATTATATTCTTCCTTCTTTTTTTCAACGTGAGCAAACGCTTTCTCGAAAGTGCGCCTTCTTTCTGTGCATCAGCGAACGGAATTGTACAAAGAAAAAGAGTGACATCGGAATTTGCGTTCATTGAATTACCTTTATTATCATTCAACACACGTGAGTTTGGAATAATAATTCGAATAGCAGATTTCAAGATATGCATATTCGTTCTTCCATCGAGGAAAAACGAGAAATTCAGGAAATGTAAATAATCGACAATAATTTCTTGATGTAGAATTTAACACCTACATTAATATCATCAAATATACAATATAATTGATATTAATGTGTTTCATATTAATGCAATTTACTGATACCTTAACATACGAGAATTTTATTATAAAAAAGCAAGAGTTTTACTTATAAGGAAAATACTTCCCTCGTAGTTTACAATGTCTGTAAAAACTATTATACATCAAAATTAATTTAAGATTATGCAATATATTGATAAATCGTGTTCTTTAAAGTGACCTTACACGGTCAACAATACTGATCAGTAATATTGTGTGAATGAGTAATACTGACTTAAAAGTCCTAAATCATTATTTTGACGTTTTGAGTCGAACGAAATTATTTCCAGATCTGTAACTAGCTAAATTTCTCAAATACTTCAACAAAGTCGTTCTTTCTGTGTAGTTACTACCACTGTCTTTTTCTCTGTGATTGAGTGTGATTATTGACGCCATTGTTTTGCGCGAAAATAAACGAATAGCAAATCTCAGGAGCGGAAAGGAATCGGTATCGGTATTCGCGCCTCAGCCACTCAACGAGTAACGCGACGACGATCGGTTTATTCACGGTATTCAGCGCGCCACCGACGAGGACGAGGACATGGAGGACGTTTGTGGTTGGTAGAGGGTGATTTCACCGAGATGGATTGGATGTCTCTCGCGCGAGATCGCCTTCTGCACCGGCATCGAGGGTTGACTGATTTGTGTGTGCGAGGTTCGCCATCGCCTTGGCTTTACTTAAACGGGAATAAACGACACCGCTCCGTGTTATCCGCTCGTACGACCGTCTCTCTCGCCTTCCTTGCCAATCTTTCCGCTCCTCTTTCTCGCATAGGTGCTAAGAAACTGGAAGGCCGAGGGAGATAGAGAGAAGAATCGGCGAGATAGTGCGGTGGCGCAGGTGTAGAAAGGCGTCGTCGCGGCTCGCCGATTGCGGAATAATCGGCGAGCCGCGATGGTGTGGGAGCTGATACTTGCGACGATACGATAGAACCGCGGCAATGGGAAACCCCATAGTTGGTAGAGAGTAAGAGATAGACATCGAATTTTTTCGCTAAGGGATAAATCCAGCTTTAAGGTCGTCACCAGGTGATGTCCGCGATTGTGAAAGGGTTGCGTCTGAGAGACGCCGTTCGAAAACGATTTCAAATGATGAGATGTAACTGGGCACGAATGTGAAATAGAATGAGAATTATGTGGAAGCTTGACGATGTCGAGACGCTTCTGCATTAGGTTTCGGAATGTGCACGGAAAAACGATTTTGTTGGAGCATCTAAAAATTTTATAAGTATAAATCTAAAATGAATTTTGTTGTGTGGATCATCTAAATAATTATTTTAGGTAACTCAAGTGCTGTAAAAGTTTTAATATTTTTAGCAATTAGTTCGAGCGTCTTACATTATTTTGGTGGTCCAGCAAAATTATTTTCAGATATAATAAATTTTCAGCCATAAAGATTGGCTCTAATTTCTTCAATAATTGCTAAATAGATCATTTTTGTAGTCATTCCAAAATCTTATGGCTATCTTTTCCGTATGACCATCTCACTCGAGTTTACTCTGTCTAGTTAAATTTGAGATATTTCAGTAAAACCATCTTTTTCGCATAATTTAGATTACACCGACGGGTAATTTTGCGCCGCAGTAATTAAAATTAACGAAATGGGTACAATAATGAAACGAGGGTTACAATAAAACAAAGAGTTATAATTTATACCGACGTTAGCGCTACTTGTATTAGCGGTACTTCTTACTTAGGGTTGCGTATTGCATGAGAAACCATCTTGTATGGAATTTGGGTGAAAAATATTTGCTGCCACAATGTAGAGAGCAAGAAAGGAGCTCAGTTGCTGTGTGAATAACGTACAGCGAAATTCGAGGCAGAAATGATTAATTCCATATTATATTATATACGAAGTACTGTAATGAGACGAACGGTTGAATATAAAACCTAACTTCTACACATTCTTTAATTATTGTTCATTTCGATTGCTTTGTTTGCTGACTTCATCGTTATGGCACATATCTTTATCCGTTTCCCCACGAATGCCACGCTTTGGAATTAATGACTCAACCCACGCGAGTCAAGGAACAATTATTATAAACGTAAAAGGAAACCGTCCTGCGCAGGTGTAACGATGTCATGTGATTCATCCTGAAGGGACGTTCCTATTTGATCGAGTCTCATTGTTTAGAGATTATCACACAAAGAGAGTTCGCAGTTAATCTATTGTATGTAAACTATATTATTAACTACGGAGAAATGTTTTCTCTAATTTTAACCAGAATTCAACTCAATTTCACTTAAGCGATATTTTTAGCTCACATGAAAGTTTCTCTTCATTTTCATAACAACATGAAAGACTCGAAGTATTGTAGTTAAAAATTTAACTACATACAGATTTGAAAATAATTATATAGGACACTCAAAAAAGTAGCTAGAATATTAAAACTTTTTGAATGATATTGTCACCGACGCTTAAGCTTTATTAGTTCTACTAATTATTTTCACATCCGACAATTATTTGCAGATCTGTATTAATTAAATTTTTAGACTCTAGTAAAACCATTTTTTTCCTTCAAGCCTTAATTATTCTGAAAAAGAAGGATTTTCTCGCGTAGCTCAAGATAATAGAAAACTATTCCTTTAGATTGAGTTTCCTACTGACGCAAACTTAACGATCACTCGCAGCTAATTAATACTACTTGGATAAAGATGGTGATTCAATGGCGGTGTCCGGTTTCATTCGGATCTTCTTTGTAACCGTAAACGGCAATTCCACCGTCGGTCCTTTGCCCTTCCGTCCTCCGTGGGACACGCGAGCCACGAGTGGATCGTAAAAATCGCGGAACGTGGGCGCCCGGCCTCGAACCAGGGCTGATCATTCCACGGCCGATTTTTTCCGGATAGCTAAATGGAAGAACGGTGTTGGCCGACCGGTGCAGTACGGTGTAACCTCGCGTGTGTACGTGGCGGTTCAACGTCGGATGCAACATCGCTGCAACGACAAAGGAACGAGGGCTTCCGCCGCGGCTCTTATCGCTCTTACGTATTCCAGCCGATCCGTTAGATCTCTTTCACGGATATACTGCCCCTTTGGCCTTTGGCTTCTACGTCCGTCTCCTCCTCCTCCTCCTCCTTCTCCTCCTCTTTACCTGTTCTGCCTTCGTTCTTCCTCTTCTCTTGATCAGGACTGAATACCTTCATAGGTTTGTCCCACCCACGAGACACCCACTTCGGAATATAACTTTTAAGCCCGCCGGCCGATGACCAGTTATTGTTCGTTGGTCGTTAGAAAGCGCGATATTGTGTAAGGTGAATTAAAATTTCCTCTATAAACTCGGGGATACTACTTTTGGCACATCAGTGTGGCAAGAAAAGTTTCAGGGAAAGTAATTTCAGTCATGTCTGGAAAATTAATTGATGAAACCCGATCTTTGCGATCTAATTTTAATTCATCAGAACATCGTAATAAAGTTGTTGCTTTTCTTAAGTACTTCACAGTGCTTCTTGATAAGTGACCCTACAAGATTGTTCCTTTTCGTGTATCTTCGACATCGAAATTCACTTTATATTTTTGTCACTAAAATATAAAGTGAATTTTGATAAACCAATCTCTGAAAACACAAAAAAATTTGGTGTAGCGATAATTCAAACTCCAATTGCACGATATCATTAAATTAATCTCCCCTTACATACTCAGGTTTCGTTATTTAAAAAATATCTACACGAAAAGAACAATTTTTTGCTGAAACATCTAAAGATTTAGCTAAATACAGATCTAAAACAATTTCATTGTACCATCATAATTATATTACCAGCTTAAACGTCCTACATAAGTATTTTAACAGTCTAACAAAATTATTTCTACATCTGTATTTGATTAAATTTTTAAAGTACTTCAAAACCGTTCTTTCCGTACATATACGACAATGTAGTAGACTCAAATATTGCTATATGTTTTTTTCTTGAGGCTAACTGTTATAATGTAGTACATTGTCTGTAATTCGCATTCAAGTGCTAAAAGGATATTCGCAAGTCATGAAATTGGCCATCTGGCTAAACAGCAGCACGCGCACCAAATAGGAAAATGTACCTAACGTAAGAGTCGCGCAAACACCGTCGTGCTTCTATCCATCAGTTTGATTATCTCGGAAAGCGAAACGGCCGCATTGGAGGCTCACGCGGAAAACTCGTTCCTAATTGCGTCCGTCTGATCGCGGCTAATAGCTCGCAGTGCAGTTCTCTCGCGCGAAGGTAAACGCGCGAAGGGGTCCTCGACAATGGGCAATAAGTAACACAGGCGGTGTATTCGATCGCATCTCGCCGCGCCTTCCATACGCTAACGAGACCATTCCCAACGTCGCGATATTTTTCCGGCCGCAGTTATCGCCCTCCCCCGTGCTTTGTCCCCCGTGATATTCGTCACGTCTCGACACCCATCGCCGTACGTCATTATCGCGCGTACGCTTCGGTTAGGAGCAAGCAGGATGCCTTTAAACACACCTGCATTTCTGATGCGATACCATCCTTTGTTAACGCGAGCGCGCGGCAGAGCGCACGCGATCGGTATCGCACCTGGGAAAAGGAGATGATGATTTGACGGTGGTGCTGGTAGTCTAAAGGAAAGATAAAAAGGGGAAAAGGAGATGATCGTTTGTTGACAAGGGAGACGACGGTGATTAATGGTTCTTTCTTCCTGTTATGCCTTTAATGTACGATAGGTACGCAAACGGTTGGACTTTTTACTCTTATGAGCGACCAGTGCAGTGAGAAAAAAATATATATCCTAAATTTCAATAAATTATTTTTTTTCATTTGAATAGTTACCAACTAAATATTTATTAAACATAAAAATATATTTATTTGGTCCAAAAAAAGATTAATTTGATTTAACAAGTATTTCTTTTTATTAAGTAAATATTTATTTATTGTAAGTAAATGTTTATTTAGCAGTATTCAAATAAATATTTATTTAAATTTAGGCTATTTTTTTCTCAGTGTATGCCTGCGCTTTTTAAGAAGATATGATGTGGTAAACTTGAACTTACGCATATAATAACTACATGGAAAGAATGATTGTTGAAATGTCTAAAAATTTAACTAGATGCAGATCTGAAAGTAATTCTGTTGAACTATTAAAATAATTATGTGGGACGGCAAGCATAATAATCAATGCTGTACTTTTGACGTTCTAGCAAGCTTGAGTGTCCTATGTAATTATTTTGATAGCCCAACAAAGTTATTTGCATTCAACTGTATTCAGCTAAATTTTTAGATACTTTAGCAAAACCGTCTTTTGTGTAAAGCATTCTGAGAAAACTCATCTTTTGTAAGTGCACCTTGTCTGATATATTTCTGATATTTTCTGATGAATTTTATCACAAAATAAAAGTATAATAGAATTAGGCTCTTTAAAGATCTACGTTTTATATTAAAGGAAAGTATAAACACAACATAGATAAATTTTTATTAATGACAGCGATTTTTTTAGATTCGGCAGAAGTACAAAGAAACCACTTTTGGAGATGAATTTGATATAATTGATCTTTCGCAAGAAATGTGAGATATGTTTGCATCGTAAAATGTTTTTGCACAGAGAAATCATCTTAAACGCAATTACGAATGAGGAAATCGGACGCCTACGAGTGATACTACAAAGAGATCGGAGTTTCTTCTTTGCGGGAGGTGGGAGGAGGTTTCGTAGGAAAGGGATTTGAAAATCGTAATTTAATATAGCCATTAATTGCGGCGCTACGTTACGCTCCGCCGCGCGCAGTTGCGGTATCATTTTCCCAGTCGATTCGTCGACGTCGTCGTCGTTGTCCGGGTCCGTTGCAATACTGCGATAATGTGCCTTTCTACCACCGCGTTCTAGCACCGATACGGATCTTAAGGAGATTGTAATTATGGAAACAGATGCCTGATGTACACGTCACAATCCGATTGCAAACGCTGACTCTACCCTCTCGTGATTTTCCGTCTCTTTTTGTATGATTTCTCTCTCTCTCTCTCTCTCTCTCTCTCTCTGTTTCTTTCCATCTTTCTTTCTTACCATCCCAGCTCTCCTCCTGTTCGTATCTTGGACCGACGTACATTTATCCCGTTGTTCTTTCACTCTCTCTTTTTCTTCTTTGCTCTCCCTGGCTTATGATTAACGGCGCTGATGCACCTGCATCGCGGTAAGTCTACTAGATAGATTCAATCCCCGACAGCGAATTATTTTTGTTTTACAAAATTTTTTTACGCCAGACCTCGTTTAGACAAAAAACAATGAAATTGGCTCGTAAAATAACACAAGATCTTCCAATTGATATGTGCAGTTTCTAAATTTTTTAATATTTTCGCCTACATTTTATTGCTATTTCTCAGATATACGTGCGAGAATATATTCTATGATTATTAAAATCGATTCCTTTTTTTAAAAGGAATTATTTCCGCAGAAAATAAATTTATTTATTATTTTTTAAATTTAAACTGAGTTTTTTATTATTTTTTTCATTTTTACTTTTCTTCTTTCTTTTTTAATTGTATGACAATTAAAAAAATGTGTCTGACTCTTACTTTGCCCTTTATTTATTGTTATTTATTTTATTTATTCCGATATTTATTATTTACATGATATTATATTTATACAGTAATTTATACATATATCGCATATAAAATAAATAATATTTTTGCATTAACTAAAATAAATAAATTTTTATGCGTTAATAATCGTGGAAATTCATACAAATTATCGTTATATACAATTTATCGTTTCGCCTGATTATTAATTAGTGGTGCG
This sequence comes from Trachymyrmex septentrionalis, assembly GCF_001594115.1. Lineage (NCBI taxonomy): Eukaryota > Metazoa > Arthropoda > Insecta > Hymenoptera > Formicidae > Trachymyrmex > Trachymyrmex septentrionalis. The sequence continues at coordinate 4,462,276 of NW_017304228.1, read as the reverse complement.
TTAACATCTAATTTTAAAACATTTTGAGACGTGCTTAATTATTATTTGCAATCGAGAGTTGGGATGGCCGTTTATTTCGCGTAATTAAATCTTCCCGCGCGCGCATACGTACACACATTCATACTAAGGGTGCGCTTCTGGAATTTAAATGGAAATAACGGAATCTCAGGATTCTTCGTTAACAAGATTTTGCCATTGCGCCTAGTCCCGGCTAAATCGCGAACTACTCACGGAGACGTAAGCGTAAGCATGCATGTAATGAAGATGTTTTCCGGCGATACCTAAGATTGTGTAGTATATTAATATTAATGGCGTCGGAGTTAACGAACTATGTAATCGACATTCCGAGCAATAGAATGTTAATATTCCGCGACCTGGTGACCAATGTTACCGAAGATGCATCCTCTATCCACGCCTGCGTTTATATTTCATACCTCGATTGTGTTTACGACAATTTGTTTACACGTAGCGTATCTGAATGAAATAGCGCAAAAATATGAATTTCAACAATACAATTATATATTCTCTTAATTCTATTTTTATTTTGAGATATTCTTTTCTCTTTAACATAAAAGCATCTCAACTTTGAAATGAGTTTTGCGATTTATGTATTAATTTAATTGATTATACGTTTGTTTGGTTATTTTAATTTTGCACTACATAATATTATATCTTTCTTAAACTGAAATATGATATATGTTGAGTTTTGATTTTACGATTTAACTAATTTATTCTTACGTTTTATTAACTTATCAATTTCCTCGTAAAACGAGAAATATGTTACAAATATATATTCTCAATTTCTGAATACATTTTTCCACATTCGGTACAATTTTGCAGTTAAATTCGAGAAATTCGATACATATCCGAACGATCGGATTCCAACGTGAGTAAAGTCCTCGAGGCAAATTTACAGTTTCAATGACACGCAACGCTTGTACATATCGTTTTCAATTACAGAACAAAATATTTTTCTTTCCGTTCACTTTTCTTCAGACATCACTGCAGCTTTATTAAGACGTCCGATTTTAAAAGGAAAACGAAATCATCCTGTTAGAAATGTATATGCAGTTCTTTTTATCCATCCAGTTACTGTGTTACTGTGTTATTGTAATTCTCATTAGTTGTAACAATATTGTATAGGAAATGAACAAGAACTTGATAATTTTATTCGGCAGCTCTGAAGCAGTTTTCCTGATAAAAATACGTGTAATTTGCGTAGACATCTGCCCAGTTAGTGTTCAGTATTAGTAAATTATTATTAGTTAAAATACTGCGCAATCCATTCATTATCCTATCTGTGCACTGAAAAAAATAATCTTAATTAAAAAAAAAATAACTGCTCGTATTCAAAAAAAATTATTTCTTCGGATCAATGAAAATTTCTTTGAAAATACAATATCTTATTTCTTTGAAAGTACAATATCTTATTTTCAAAGAAATGTTCATTGATCCAAAAAAATAATTTTTTTTAATACGAGCAAGGAGATATTTCTTTGAAATTAAGATTTTTTTCAACGTGTTCGGTAAATGGATTTAGATTTTGCGCAATGTTTCTGAACAGTAACTGCAGGCAATGCGTTACATCTTGATTAAAATCCTAAGAAGTTTTATTTCTCAGTTAACTAAACAAAAATTAATAAATGTCCAGTAACTGTTGAAAAAAATGCATGAAATTTCTATCAGGAGATTAGGTATTAGATTAGATTTCTTGCAATCTCTCGAATCGCCACATTCCTGAAAGTGTAACATTCCTGAAAGTGTAGAGTTTAATTAATTAAAATGAAACTTTAACTAAAACCGAAACCAGGAACCGTCGTCCAACTGTAATTATTGCTTCCTCGTTTTCGTTCGTAACAAGGCACACGGCTGTGCCAGAGTGGAGTTTGAACGAATAAGACGAACCCGCGCGAGAGATCCCGTGAAATCCCACACGGTGTTTTGCATGCGGCCTATCTCCATCAACGGCGTCTTGCATTTCGTGCTGGCAGTGCTGGCACGCGCGACGTATAGTGCCCGGGGTGTATAAATACGATCTCTCGCATGCGACCTCCTTCATTATGCCGGCGCGGTGCAAATCGTTCCGGTTTACGTTTCAAAACTCGCGTGGATACATTCAATCGGGTGTTTAACAAGCCCTCCCATGGTAGCTGTTATCGCGAGCCATTAAACCACGTTTTTACTTTATTACTCCAGTTGTGCGCTCTCATTGTCACAGTACACGTCGTTCATGAGCTAGCTCATGAGTATACCTACTGTATAAAATAACAATAACAAAGACATTCGAGACTAATGAGAGTCAGCGGGGTGCGCAAGTTGTTAAATCAGAAAATTTACTTCACTCCATTTAATATAGCAGTCTTCTTCATTCGATATCCTTCAACGTTTTACCTGTCTTTGGAGTCATTGTCAGCGGTCAAACGTACATTACTTAGAATAAATTCTTAAGAATGTAATAGTGTTACCATCATTCCACATTGATGTATGCAAAAATAAATACGGATATGAGACGCATCGTAAAAACTGTCATCGATCAAGCACGCGTAAGTGCTTCGTAAATCGATGAAGTGGTCTGCAATTGCGACAAATAATGCGCGATGCGCTTGAATGGCTGCGCTAACCGCAACAAGAAGGCTTAAGGAGCGAGTTGCGTGATGCCGAGCCGCAACACGGGAGAAGCTAGTGCGGTCATTCGGATGTGCCCAGGTGTAAATAGCCTTTCCGCCAATCGTCTGGTCGCAAATTATTAGTCGATCGAGTATTAAGATTACGCGATGCACAGTAATTTCTACGAGAGCTTAGAAATTAAGCAATTCCGACTCATCTTGAATTATTATAGACCGCCGAATCATCGACTTCGTTTGCCGCAATCATCTCAGAAATGCATGATCCTCGTCTGGTTACAGCCGCATTTTTCTGCGCCGCGGCGGATAAATGCACGTGACGTAGCTACGGATTATTACGCGAGCACTTGGGAAAATCAGGAAGAAAGAGAGAGAGAGAGAGAGAGAGAGAGAGAGAGAGAGAGAAATTACTGGAGGCACAAACCGACTGATGATGATTGGACAATTTCATACGCGGTGGCTGGTGTAGTACCGTCCCTCGTCGGTAATCACTCTATTTATCATTTGCCGCGTTTCTCGCTTTATTTAATAGCGGTGGTAGCCCACCTGGCACGGAATGTGGATCCTGGCGAAATATTGCCACGCCACTGCGCCGATAGATCAGCAACCTCTCCATGCCTTCCTCACGAATAATCCACGCGGATATTCGCACTCCTATCAATCGCATAGCGGAATTTATATGCGCGATATGCAACGTATAACTGCACGAATATCCGTGGATGGAATGCGAGGCGCCGGTATGTTTGCGCGATCGGTCTTTGCAAAGTGAAAGCGTTACACCGGCAATTTCCGCTTGGCGAATTCGGAAATTGATTATAGATAACGAAGGGGAATAAATGATTATTTTAGTTTACTCATCGGAAGGATGCAAAATTACAATCCAGGAATTAACCACACTTCTTAAAGACTAAAAACCGAGTAAACTGCACGAGTTATTATTATGTAAAAAATCGGATCCAGATGAAATAAGTTAGTTTTTTTGTATATAACTTATATAATAGCTTATAATGCGGAGAACAAAAGATGTCATAAACACAAAGTTCAACATTGAATGATTCTTAAATTATAATATAAACGGAGGTCATGATATTAAATGTACAATATATAAAACTTGGGCTACTTAGAGAGTACCTTTTTGATAAACTATAACTCGAGAACTATTCATTATTTGAACCACAATGTATATAACATTTTTTGTTCGTCACATTATAAACTATATTATATATGACTATTATGATAACTTATAATAATTTAGAACTAATGAATAAAAGATATTACAGACACATGGCTCAATAATGGACAGTTTTTTAATTGTAATATACTAAAGGTGTAAAATTTGTGCTCACACAAATCTTTGGTACTATAGCTAGAAAAAAACATCTTTGACATATTATAGCTCAAAAACCATCTATTATCGAGTCTTGTATGTATGATATTTTTTGCTCACTATATTATAAGCTACATTATTTAATGAAATCTAATTTATTTCACTGCAATCAACTTAGTTTTCTATATAATTCTTCTATATAATTTTTCATTGATCTCCATCAAAATGTTCGAAAAAGAATCAGAAGTATATAACAGATGTTGAACCTGCGTTAACAAGCGAGATTTGCGTTATTCACACGCAGATAGATTTTTCCGAGGTTTCATGAGGTACTCGTTTCGTGGAAATCTTGCGAGGGGCGAGTCCGAGAGGCACTCTTCTCCGCGAGTGGTAAGCAACTACGCCCCTTAATAATCATAAAGTACACGAGTACGCGTTTACACGGGAGTTACGTAAAAATCACACCAGGGATACGCTTAACCATTCATAACCAGTTGCGCGGTATTCATTATCGGGCGGTTACACCGCCGCGATTAAAATTTCTTGCGATTCCCTTCCTTCCTTCTTCCTTCTCTTCGTATATGTGTGTAATGCGAGTTTCTTGCGGTACACATCGGACCCCGGATATTCTCTTCGGTTTCAAAGCGCTGGTCGCATCGCACCGGCTCAACCCTTCGACCTCCATCGCAGCGGCTTCCCTCATGCCCTTTAGGTTTCTTCCTCCCGGAGATACTCGGCAGGATTCATGAACCGTGTCTCGCCAACTGGCTGATATAAGTGATTTCTGCAATCTCGAATTTCCTGTCGCGGGGAATATATCGATCGTTCGTTAATTAAATTATCGGCAAGCGAAAGTTCTTCGTAAACACGTATACGGGCGAAGCACAAGCGAGCAAGGCTGCTCTCAACGTGGAGACGGACTTGGAAGAAATCAAAATCAGTATACATTATTTGTCCATAAATTGAACAACCTTAAAGTACCTTCTTTTAAAGTACCATTTCTGCCGTTATTTTTCAGATTTCGATAAGATTAATCAGTTATTTCTTTGCACCTGTAAGTTTGCAATCATTTATACAAAGAAAAAAATGTTTGGTTGAATTTAACTGAAATTTCAGTGGAAAATGAACAATTCAAAGTTCTTAGGTTTCAAAAACAATTCAAAGTTCTTAAGTTATAGAAGTTATAGACAAATTTTTGATTGAATTAACTAGGTTAAATCTATTAAAATTCTAGTTCGAATAACATTTAGTAGATTTCACCAGAAATCTAGTAGATTTAACAAAAATTCTGGATCGTTCATTTTCCACCAGAATTCCAATTAATTCAACCAAACATTTTTTTCCGTGACTAGAATTCTAGTAAAGAATAATGAGATATTTATATATAATAGACTGAACTAGAATTCCGGATCATTCATTTTCCAGCAGAATTCCAGCTAATTCAACCAAATATTTTTCTCCGTGTAACCAATGTATTTTAACTTTTTAATTTCGATTTAATCTACTCTTTATATAATTTTAATTCTTAGAGCTAGAAGAAGATAAAAAAATTGAGATTAAAGTTGAATTTACCTATGTCGGTAGAAATATACTTTCTTCTGTAATATCTTCGATATAACTTGCATTTTTGTGTATAATTCAATACAAGAAAGTGTCTTACGACTTGGATAACCATGGAAAACTTTGATACGACAGATGATGAACGTTACAATGATTCGCAATTTGTTCAGCGAACGGCTCGCCTCGTGTTCGCTATCAAACTGTTTGCGTATCTCGACGTTGTATATCGGCGCCGTGTCGGCAGGGAAGAAGCGGACATTGATCAGCATTGAGATGGCAAACGATAATTTCTCAGTGTCGTCGCATCTTATTTACGACGTGCCGGTGGAAGAAACGTGCGACGAGTGGCGAATATCGACACGATCGAATCGGAGGGGAAGAGAAGGAAAGTACGAAATCTGCGGGCTGCTGATGGAAAGAAGAGAATCATTTTCACGCATCTTGACCGATTGCATGATTCGAAATGCAGTGATCTTTTCACTCGGTCGAACGTCTTTTCGAACGTTTCTCTCATTTCGCAGCTAACTCGATGACCGTGTGTGGTAGCAGAGCTTCCTTTCGTGACATTGCGCGACTTTCGCTGAACTAAATTGAAATCAATTGATGTTGGTAGCCTATTTAAGACTAGATTGCACCGATATATATTATTTAACGTTAACTCTATTTAATTAATTCTCTTTGTAGAAAAGTACAGAGAACCATAGGGCTGCTTAAAGTAGGTATACGTAGATGACTAATTATTAGGAATAATTATGAGAACAGTGAATCGTTGATGTAACACGTTAAGTGGTAGGATTGAAGATGAGAGATCCTGAATTCTCAAGTCTGTGAGTAGATTCAGTTAATTTATCCGCCAGCCTCTGCATTTGTAACGAATTCGATTGGATGCACAGTGCGCACTGCTACACATAACCTTCGTATACAAATTAACGTAAAAATGTGTGTTTAATGTAAATACAAAAGTGGATTTTACCATGAAATCCGCAGTACATTTTATTGTGCTGTTAAGTAAAATCTGTATTCTATAATTCGAAATATTTGCATTGTATTTTTACACAAATTAAATCAGTGTACAACGACTTTAATATGAATTAATATACCCTAGTACGTCCAACCAAATTTGCTACTGATGTCAGAAGTTAGGATCGCATCATTGTAAACTATCAGAGAAGGGAATTACTAATTAGTCTGCGCCGTAATTATATATATTTATATATCGTAACTATAAATAAATCTGTGAGAATTCCGGTTGATTCCAGTTATTTTTATTATTCCATCTATTTCTTGCTTATATCGTAACATCGTTTTTACGAAGAGATACTTTCTAGTGCTAATTTCCAGATTGATGGGTGCAACTTGATAAAAAATTCTTAATTAGTAATAATTATATATATTTTTTAAAGTCTCTCTAAAAGTGAGAATTAATGTATTATTACTTAAAAACAGTAAATATTCGCTAATGATTACGTCAGTCGTAAGACTTATAAATATAGCACTGAAGTCCAGCACTGATTCACTTTTAGAGAGAATATCAAAATTCATTTTATGTCAATGAAATTCAACATTATATCAACAAAAATTACATTTTATTAAAAAAAATCTAAAATACTATCAATATTTCTCGTAGTTTATTTTTTACTATTTGTGAAAGAAAATGAGATTAGCTTATCCTACGGCACATTTTCTAATAATATTTTTTTCATTCAAGCTTCGGGGACATAACATGTAATCTGTTGTTCCCCGTGGCGACTTGTATCGCGATGCATATCTAGGTATATAAAACTCATCGTTGCCGACGCGTTTTCGCTTGTGGGATCGCTTTAAATCGCGCGTCTCGCCGCTGCGGATGCGCGAAAGAAGCACGGCGGCTTTTCTGCGCCTTTATCAAGAGAGGCGAGCACAAATTTACAAGCTCGACGCGCTGTTCGAGCGGGAGATAGCCAGGGGTACACCGCGGCGGTAGAGGATCTCTCGGGGGCGGGTCGAGAGATGCGCAAGACGGTAGCTTTACAATCCAAGCGGATCTTGCAACGCGGAGTAAGAACGTGGCGGCGGATCCGCTATCAGATCGGTTCTACTCTCTTCCCTTCTTGCCCCTTGTCGTGGCGAATCTCGCGAACATGGACAACCCTCGTTCGCTCGCTCTCTGCTTCTCGGCTTGCGCTCGCCTCGCAAGTATCGCAACAGCAGCAGCTAACCGGCAGCCCAGGCGCTTGTTATCAGTGACGCTACATCTTATTTTACGCGCGCTTCACCGCGCTCGACATTTCTATGCGGCAGCTATGACGTCGGCTCGGCAGAAGAGAACGAAGGGCACCCCGCTGACTGCTGCTAGACGCAAATTGACCGCGCGGCCACCGTAATCTCATATGGATGCAGAGCGCGGTTGATGCATACAGGCGGCCCTGGGCCGCACTTTGCCGCCTGTGGGAATCTCGCAGACGCGAACTTTTAACGATCGATCGCAGGAAAGGATCTGCCGTGCGGTCCGCTATGCTCGCACGCTCGCACGCTCGCATCTCGCCGCGTTTCCGACGCGCGTTGCGCATGTATATCGCGTATGAAAATCCTCGTGCAAAATAGATATGCGATCGCATGGAATCGGTATTAAGGGCGAGAGCACAGTCTTGCGTAACGCATAATGCATAAGAAGACGAATCAATCAAAGTCCTTCCTTTCCATTTCATAAAATGAGGGACTCTGATTGGTTGAATTTCTTTATGTATTTTATGCATTGTGAGTTGATTATGCAAAGGTTTGTGCTCCAGCCTTAACGGTGTCATTGCACCTGTTTAATTTGAAACTTTGCCCTGTCCTGTTTTATGACGTTTATAACATCGTTAAATATGAAATAGTAGTCCGATCTTTTTAGTTAATATTTTATCATTTTTAACTTTTATAATGTGTCAAAATGTAAATCAGTTCATTTTAGTTTCAAAATAATGATAACGTTCATGTTAACGTACTTTCTAAATCTGAATTAGTGGATAATCACTGATGCCAAGTATGTCACTGGTAATCAGTGAATTAAATGTGAGAGCCTAGCTAATCTTTAATATGTGATCTAACTTGTTTTAGTGCTTAAATTCAATGAATGTGGTATGAGAAGATTGAAATTAATGTGCAAATATCAGTATTTTAATTATATAATGCTCAAACATTCTTCCTTTTTCAGTTGAACTTCACTGATTATTAGTGCCAAATATGCCACTGGGTAATTAGTGACTATCCACTGCTTCAGATTTAGACAGAATGCACTCAATAAATAATAAATTAAATTTCAGTCTTTGATACTCTTTTTTGAGTTAAATTGTTTAACTCTGTCGTTTCCATTAAATTAACGTCATATTGAATACAAGCAGTAACGATCTATAGAATGATTATAAAAATAATTTAAATTGAATATAATTTGACGTTATTATCAATTTGACAGTGTAGCATTCGAGTTCATATTACGCAAGATTCAACGTGAATTTACTTGATTCTTGTCAATCTTTTTTAGAAATATTAAACGGCAAAAAAAGGACTTGCACATGGGCCAATATTCTTTTTGATTTGCGTTGTATATTATTATGGCGTTCGTCACGGAGTAAGGGAGATTTAAACTGTGGTGATATTTTTTACAATAAATTCTTTTTGTTTTCTTTTTGTAAAAGATGCTTATTAATATTATTGAATTGTTTTCTAATTTAATGTGTGATATTATGTACTATAATTTTCATTTAGGACTGTGTTTTAAAAACAATAAATAATCGGCATGCAGTTTGCTTTAATTAGAAATCATAAAATTTGCGCACAAAAATATTATTAGACATTGCGATCATTTGACAGAACATGTCCTTCTTTGTTGATTGTGTTATTGTATTTTTACAAAAAAATAAATTATTACCTTTGTACTATTTTTGAGACAAATACGTAATCCAGTTTTCAAGACAGTTTAAAATAACGGAATGAAATCAGTTTTAAAAAAGTGCAAGATAGAGAATGTACTATTAAATATGTATATCATAAAAATTCGTCTCAATAATAATATGCCTCATTAATAACAATATAATGATTATATAACAAATTCATGGATCTCTCACGCACGAAAATAATGAAGATAAAATTCTATTCAACACTGTTGCGCTTTATCGAATTGTATTATAAATTGTAATATATGTATCGAAAATTTTGATGTTATAATAGGTATTTTCATGCTTTTTCCACGTCGCGTCGCCTTCATTTCTCAGAAGAGCGATAAAAGCCATCGAGTCTGATAGACCTTTTATTAGCTATTTGTTAGCGGCCACCTACAAATTAATAACGGATGAAGATGTGCTGAGTGTCTAAGCGTGTACTCGTTGACAGCCATTACTCGCATCATTTACCACAGATTACGCGCCGCTCGTTGGACCACCTAGAATGGATCGACATTATCGATTATCTCTATGCGATCGATTAACCGGATTACTACTCTACCGTCTACTTGCCATTTCGTTTTATCACTAAACGGGATCTCGCACGTTGAGTCGTGTAGACCGCGCGTCGTTGGCTTTTACCGTGCTATCTTTCGAAACTCCTGACTTTGGAAAAATGAGAGATGAAATCTTTGAGATAACGTGCTTTGCATGAAAGCGCGAGATATCCTATAATTTCTATTGAAATTATAGGAATGTGGAAATTAACGTTGTGTCTTTACGAAGGCTAACATTGGCTGAAAAAATATTATTTAGAATGTATATAATTAATTAGCAACTTAACTTTTATTAACAAATTTGTAGATAAATAGAGAGAAAAAAAGATGTTGAATTAATTTATATTGACATTGATTTATATCGAAACTCTTAGAAGAAGATAAAATAATGTCAAGTCTTTTTTATTTTGAACATTTTTAAATATTCTTGTTAATACGATTATTTCAATTCTGACATAATAAGAAGACGAAATTTAATTCTCTATTTTCAAAAATGTGTAACTATATTATTCCGAGAATGATATGGACAATTTAAATATCTATATGTTCATATATTAACATTTTTGTTTTGTTTTTTAATGTCTGTTACGCATTGCCTTTTCCAGACTCATATCAATTTGAGTTCTCAATTAATTTTCCAAATACTATTAGCATTTCCATTTAACCTACCGGATAGAGGACAAGAATCTAAAGAGAAGTAGTTTGTACTTCAAACTATCCCGTGTTCTTATGCAAATGACTACATGAAAAAATACTGTCAGGTAAGAGCGAGCGAGGCTCTCATAGGATATCCAACGTTTGAAGCTTACAACGCGAGCAATGCGGCGGTAACGTTTGATCGATTAGGATCAGTTATTCATTTATGTAGTTTTACTCTCAATTAGCGCCTTTGCAACGAATCTAAGATTCGAATCGGCAGCACGCTTGCCTATTCTCGGAAAATACATTCCGCTGCCGCTCGTTACGATTCGCCACCGACGTTAATCCATTTCTTAGATTTATATAATTGAACTAACAGGCCGCTTCTTGCTTGAGCCAATGCCGCGAAAGGCAATTGAATTTGCATTATTACGGAGATTATTGTGCGTATACGTAACGTAACAACAGTCATAGCTCGATACAATTTCTCGTACTTGTCTTTGCTATGTGATGATTTTTTTTACTTAGAAAGTTAAATTTAGGCGGATAAAATGATCCCCTCATAATTATAATATAAGGAGTTGATATATTCGCAAATCTATCGTAAGTACCCGAAATTTAATACATTACAAGCATCTAATTTACTTAAAATATATTTTAAATTCTGATAAATTTTTACATTTCATTAAATTAAAACAAATTTGATTTGTATAAAGTTGCTTCTTCGATCAATTTTATAATATCCTTCAAAAGAAAATAAATTCTTTCGAATACATATTAATGAATTTTTCTAAAATTTATAATAAGTATATCTTAAGATTATTATCAAGAAAGTTCTTTGTTAAATTTTTTGTTAAAGAGAACTGTTACTTTAAAAGAAAGAAGATAAATCGAGTAATCATTTTTCCCAGCAATAGAATGATATTTTGTGTGTGTATGTGTGAGCACAAGTCCTTTGATACACTACAGCTCAAAAACTATCCATTATTAAGTGTTGTCGGGTAAGCCTTATGTCTGACATCTTTTATTTATCATAAGCGTTATGTAGCGAAAGCTAATTTGTTGCACCGGGACCCGGGAATTTTCCATATAATTAATGCGGGGATTCTTTAATATTTTGCAGAAGAAATATACAATTCGTTGAAGAAACTAAACTCCTGTCAGTTGCATCACTCTTCCGGAACCACATCTTTAATTAGATCCTCGATGGATACGCTCGTTATTATAAAGCGTACACTATTTCCAGCTCTCTCTCACATAATCGTTTGCGTCATAGCTTTCGCACGATCTGTTATCGCGAATTTTCGCCCCGTTTCTGACGTGCACGCTATTTGCGACGCTCATTAATGAGATAGCAATTTTATGATATTACGTCGCGTATTTACCGACTATCTTGTGATTGCCGATAAATATTATTAAATACACTTAAATTATTAAGACAGATTTCAACAACAAAATAATTGCGTCATATTTTTATGTACCACCCGAAATTTAATACATTCAATCGCAAAGTTGATACGTTCTACACGACTCGTGCGTAACGCGAACATTTCTTGTAAAAACGTTCTTACCATTTCTTTTCGATAAATTATCCGTTTCTCTTTCGAATTCTCGGATTCTGATCATTATCGCAATCGTTTGCCTCGTTGCGAGCGAAATTTCTGCTTTAAGTTATAATTGCGTGGTCGCCAAAAACACGTAATTTATGAACATGCGCTAACAACTCGGCAACGTACCGTCAACGTATATTCACATCGAATATTAGTCAGTAGCACGCCTGATCGCAGATCTTGCGTCAGTTTTCGGGATCCGGTTTTCTGGATGCTTCAAACGTATTTTGCTTATGAGTCTTATGACACAGGCAAATTTATCGCAAACGATCATTCGTGAAATTTGTACGTTCCCATTCTGGAAGCAGTTACGGTAAAATAATTTGTTTGCGGCAAAGTAATACGCGTTAAAGCTTTGCGGCTGAGCTCTGCACAAAGCAAGTATCCGTGCTGACCGCAAATTACGATGATTTTGGTGGTTACGCCCATTTACAGCGTTCGAAGAGTCACTCAAAATGTTCGAATGATCCAATGCGTTTATTCCTTCTTATATTTTGTATTATACAATACTTTTATACAACTGATATATAAATTATTCTCATAATTTTAACAATATGAGACAGCCAATTTCAAACCAGCTAGAAATGTTGCAGTTTTATTTTTTTAATTTGTTAAAATTATTACATGATTAGTTTCTACATTATTAGATGAAAAGAGGATCATATTTTGCGATGTCTCTTTATCACATAAGATACATTTGTTTTCAACTCTGTCTGGAATTATATTTTTACTCCCTTCATCTGCAATCTGGGTCTTTTTTGTCCAGTCCAAAACATTCTTTTACTTTTTTAAACTTTCAAAAAATTATGGATTACTTTTCAACATCTTTATTACATTACCAAATAGTTTTTTTTTAATTTAAATGTTAAAACCTTTATTTAATAAAAATTGCAAAATAAGGAAGAAATTTAAGAGTGAAATTTTGCTTATGCTAAAAAAACCCCATTAACGGAAGATTAATAATGAAATAAGAAATAAATAATCTAAGAAACATATTCTAAAATTCTAAACGATTCGCATTTTTTCACAAAAAGATCAATATTGATGATCTAAAAATTTTGCCAGATACAGATCTAAAATTTTTTAGACCATCGAAATAATTATGTAGAACATTTAAACGTTGATGGCAATGCTGAAAAAGTTTTAGTACGCAACTAGTTTAAGCATCCTACATAATTAATTTGATAATCTAAACAAAGTTATTTTCAAATCTAGGTAAATTCTTAGATACTTTAGCAAAACATTTTTTCCGCGTCCAATAATTTAAGAGACGCATCTTAAAGCGAAGGCAGTTTATCAGCGCTCGCAATAATATATTGGTACGCGAAACAATGATTTATCGTCGCGACGTCGACGATTTATTCGCGGCACACTATTCGATCGTCATCGCCGCGGCTTCGCAACAACGTGGATTTCCGAAGGTTTTACCGCGACACGATTGATGGTTAGCATTTCAGACGGATTAGGATTAGAAGGGAGGCGTCCGTGTTCGGTGTTTAGTTCGTTGCTCATTATTTAACGCCAACGGCGGCAAGATGCAATTAATAATAACGATGCGCGCCGCAGCGTCGTCGCCTCGCCTCTCTTCGCCTGATTTACGGAGTATCCCGTGCATTCCTCGCGACGCCTGGCCTAATAATCGCCGCGTGATTAACGGTCGCCCGGTCGTTTCTGATAGTGCTCGGGATGAGCCGAGATTCGAGGGGCTCGCGGATGTTCGCGCCCGCGGCATGTGCACCAGACAAATTTACAACGTTACGAGTTATCGGATGCGAGCATTCCTGCGGGCGTAACACGGTAGAAGAGCGAAATCCCGCGAGGAATTTATCCTTTCTCTCTCTCTCTCTCTCTCTCTCTCTCTCTCTCTCTTTCTCTTTCTCTTTCTGACGAGCACAGAGGTGAAAAGATACGCCCCAAATTGTACCCGCTTAAAATATCCAAGCACTCCTTAACTGACGCTCTAAAAATAAGGTTAATTGTCTTATTAATTTTTCCATAATAAAATATTATTGTTGTGCTGCGTTTTCAAATATAACTGAAGAACAAATCCTAAGATACAGAGAACAAAATTAAATGCCTGTATAAGATTCATTTTTAACATTGGAAACACATTATGCCATTTTATTACAGATTGCAATGGCTTAAAGTTAATGTTAATTCATAAATTATTTAGTTGAGAGAGTCAGCTGTACAACATCATTCATCAAATCTGTCTCATCAACCGAATGTTTTCTATGGGTCTTCTTTTCAAATCTGTACAATCATGTAATAGTACTAAAGCGGATGATAATCTTTTTTTTTTTTGCTACAATGTAGAACGGAACCTTATAGACACTACTTTAAATACTACACATTTAAATAACGAAATGGTCTATTGTCTGAAATTCAAAGACAAGTTATATGGATAGACCTATTACTGCAGACTTCTCGCCATGAATGGTCTGCTTGTTTCTTGCTTGTTAAAATCGGACGCACGAATAATTTTCTTTTTTTGGGGTCTAATTTTCTTTTGTGTGCTTAATTCCCTCTTTATGCACTTACACATATATATATTTTTTCTATTTTATATATTTTACATATATGTATTACATATATTATTATTTTCTTCTTTTTTTATATAATTAGCCAACAGATTTTTATTTCTATCTTTTATGTATAATTCAAATATTTTATTCTGCAACTGTGGATTTTAATTAAATTTCATAAAATAAAGAGCCAATTGTTGTACAATATATACCTTTGTGCATCTGAAAGTATATCATCTCAGGGCATTTTAATAAATGTATACTTTCTCTCTCTCTCTCTCTCTCTCTCTCTCTCTCTCTCTCTCTCTCTCTTTCTCTCTCCTCTTCTCTTCTCTTTCTCTCGCGAAAAAATGCAGTCGTCTCGATGTTATCCGTTTCCCGAGAAAGCGTGCCTGACCGAGCTGAAATTATTTTCGATAATAACGATCTCTTCACGCAACTGTAACGAGCGTCGTTGAATGCTGAGATATTATTACGCGTGTATTTTGAAAATCTTTCTCTCTTTCTCTCAAAGTGAAAAATAAAATGCGGTAACAAGTGGTATGGATCGTTATATGTTGTTACCGTTATGACTGTTGGTAGCCCTCGAGATATTTCATTTTTACATCAATTCAATGAATTGCGGGACAATTTCCGTTCAATTAACTCGACAATTCGAGCGATTAATGGATGTAAAATATGAAAAACGCGACAAGGATACATTATGACAAATTGACAGAGTTGGAGCAGGGGATTAATGTCGTGGTAAGCTAAATGACAGGATTTTCGAGTTTCTTGAGAAATATGCGAGAAAGTAGCGCGTTCGGGTTTACGATGGTAAGCAAGGCGTTGCTTATCG
>NW_017304228.1:4443797-4446597 GCF_001594115.1 Trachymyrmex septentrionalis | reverse complement strand
TCGAGTTTCTTGAGAAATATGCGAGAAAGTAGCGCGTTCGGGTTTACGGTAAGCAAGTTTATGGTAAGCAAGGCGCTGCTTATCGAACCCCGATATCGTACATTTTCACACTTCCGTCTCCGAGAACGCTTGTGGCTCGCGTGTCGTCCCGCGTGTTAATAGCACGCATCATCATAACGATTAATTGAATTAACGTCGGGGATCGCTTCTATACGAGAGATAAACATTTGTTTAGGCTTGCGCTAATATTTATATAATTTGACGTGCGTGAATTTAAACCTCATCTGCGGCGCGATATGCAATGCGCGATAATTAATCAACAGCGGCATCTCGATGTGACGTATTTTGCGATAAATTGCTGCGCATAGCAATGTCGGGAATTGTCAAAATGCATTTCGAGAAACCCTTCGCGTTAGATGTGATTTGGGAGAAAATTGATGCATTTCGTGTGCTTCCGTGCGTATTAAATTCATATCACCTTGATTCACGCACGTGTCACTTTATATCGTGAGAGTGTGAAACAACCATCATATGAAATATGATTTATCGCTGTGTCCTGTGAATATGTTACGATTCGCCATGGATGCGATGCAGATTGGAGAACCATAAACGGTTTGCCGAATAAATTTTACTTTTAATGATATTCTCATCATACTTTTAATAGTATAGTCATCACTGTGTCGGAATCACTTTTCTCCTGTCATCGATTTCTACTATGTGAATACAATAATTCTTATTTGTTATTTAAAAAATGCATTCGATTTTTGAATATTCTGAAAAGTTAAAATGTTTAGACTTTAACACGAATTAAATTATAAATGTAATGATGGTACCAATGTATTATAAATTGACATTAAGTAAACGTGTGTGTATAAAGTTTATTGATTAAGGATACACGAAAAGAAAATGATTTTGCTGAAAGATTAAAAATTTTTCTAAATACAATATAAATCTGAAAATTATTTTTCGTCCATCAAAATAAATTAGTTCAAAATTAAAAAAAAAATGAGAAACGTTGCAAAAAATTTTGTACCCTAGCAATCGATTTGAGTTTCCAACAAAATTATTTTTAGATCTGTATCTAGCAAAATTCTAGTTTCTTTGACAAAATCGTTTTGTAATTAAAATAAAAAATAAACGCTTCGTTTTGTATACCGACTTAATGTTAAAATTAATTATAGATTTATATATTTAGTAACAATTCTGGTAAAAAAGACTATTGTAATAAAATAAAGTACGGTGTCACAGTCAGTTGAAATAAATTTCTTGAAATAATCAGTCCAAAAATAAAGTATATATAATTAGTCGTTAGAGTATAAATTCATAGTCATAGAGAATTAAGTAATCAGAAATTATTATATGATTAAATATACTCTAACTATCATAACGATGTAAAGTTCTGAAAAACCAAATGGAATAAGAACATCTTTGAAACAAATAATTTGGAAGAAATGCAAATGTATGACGCGATTATACATAATACATTAGATCGTATAATGTACCGAACAACTGCAACGGGATTATGCTATCGTGCAAAATGTGCCAATATTATCGTTTCGCACTTTGCCGGCAAACGATTAACACGCCCACGCTATAACGGAGATCCATCAACTAGAAAATTGATTTGCAACGCCGGTTGTAAAAACTCAACGATGAAGATGATGTATGATCGTTTCGAACAAGTGTCATGATCCATTTTCTATCTTTATATTCGAACTGCGAATAATATTTCAACCTAATATACGATTGAGTGTCAAAGAGGAAAATAAGTGTTTTAATTTGAAATTTATATGTCACACTACTAGTTCTACATGCTCTTGCAAAACCGGCTATTGCGATAACAGCAATTTAATTTGCATCTGGGTGGATTTCTAACATTTAATATGTATTTTAATTAACTATTAATCATATCTCGCTGATAACGAAAATGGATAGCCTCTATATGAATTATCGTCTTTAATCCTTTGCAGTATCTATAGCGACTTATTCGTGTCACCTTTTTTTATGATTTTTACAAATTTTTTACTTTTTTTATTCTTTTTTTGTAATACTTGAGTTTTTTCGTACCACTTGTAAGGTGTAATATAACATTTTAATCTCTCTAAGAATCTCTCGAATATCAAGTTTCGTTGGAATTGGATTGATAGAAAAATGTATGACGCAAAGAGTTAAAGGAAACACTGTTTAGATTTATATGAATTCGATATGAAATTTGCGACGATACAAAAGTAACTGTATTTCTAAAATTCAACAGCTACAGGACGGAATTACGTGTCTGCGGAAATTCCGCAAACGCTTGCGGCTTGTGTCAGAAAACGACTTACGCCCACGCGAGGATGCAGATCCATTAACCTGAGAGGGAGAACGATCGGGTCTCTATACTATTAAGTACCGTTATATTCGCGGTGTCTTCGACCCGCGAAAAATCTAGTTGAATTAACCACGCGGAGAGCCGCGGTGAATTTTAAAGGCTATGATTACTACGAGCCGGTTCAAACACGAATGGATTTTTCAATTCGCCTTTCTTGATCCGGCGTAAACGTATGGCCGAGCCGCACGCGACGAAACGCGATGTAGAGCTTTTACATAAAATGTATTTAATTTGATCTTAAAGTATTATAATCATTGTCGAGAGATTCGACCGAGAGAGTCTACTAAAAAGCAAAGGCCAGATATTATATCATCAATTTTATTGAGATTGCCTCGTACGGATAGCGATTAGTTAATCGTTTTTTATTTGTATTTTTATACGTCAGATACATGAAATGAAGCAACATA
The DNA here is from genome assembly GCF_001594115.1 of Trachymyrmex septentrionalis. Taxonomy (NCBI): domain Eukaryota; kingdom Metazoa; phylum Arthropoda; class Insecta; order Hymenoptera; family Formicidae; genus Trachymyrmex; species Trachymyrmex septentrionalis. Next base: position 4,443,819 of record NW_017304228.1, on the reverse strand, counting down.
ACGCAGACGATTTTTTCGTCGA
>NW_017304228.1:4439322-4443697 GCF_001594115.1 Trachymyrmex septentrionalis | reverse complement strand
GTTAATCGTTTTTTATTTGTATTTTTATACGTCAGATACATGAAATGATGCAACATAACGCAGACGATTTTTTAGCGAAGATCGAAGTACTGTGATTAGATCTGTTGCGAGACTACGATTTTAATTTACTGACAAGATGTCGTTTGCTAATTACGCGCTGTGCTCGTAATCACTGCTAACGATTTTACATACGTGCAATGCCTTGGAGCAACTGTAAAAGCGACGATATTCATCCAATCTGACCTCAACCTCGTCCAAGCTTACGTAGATGCGTGCATGCCGACTGGGTTAACTCTCTGACCCTCGCAAACCATCTGCGTTCGGTGACGTTACTCGAAACATTTGCTAACCAGCCTCATGTACCTCCGATTTCCTCCTTTACCTTATCTCTTCCTGTCTCTTGACTGTGGTTCAGTTAGCAATTTTCTAGTTAATCATAATGAATCATTTGGTGATGCCGCTCAACTTCTTGCTGTGTTATTTCATGTGTGTCTAGATTTTTTTGTACATTTAACATTTTTTTACTTTATTTTTTTCGCTCTCTTTACTTTCACATTTCTTTTCTTTCTTTATTAAATATAGTAATTGTCCTCTTTGCTTATTGTTAGTACGATAAAAACAATATTATTGTAAGCGAAAGGACAAAGGGCAACTAAACTTCAAAATTCTCAATATATCAAATAATATTATTTATGGTAATATTTAATAAAGAGGAAAGCAAATGAAAAGAAATGAATAAAGTGAACAGAAAGCAGAGAGAGAAAGAGAAAATATATGAAAAATTAAATAGATACACATATAATAACACAGCAAGAAGTTGAGTGACTTCATCAAAATAATTCATTATCTTTGTCTAATTTAAAGGGATCTAATTAAAAATTTTTTAATATAAATATTTAATTAAAAATATTAATCTATATATAGAAAAATTGATATCGAGTTGTTACTTGCAACGATCAATTTTTATTTTATATTTAAATCGTACACTGAGAAAAATGTCTGATCGAAAATGAACGAGCCAAGTGACTTTGGTTATATTAGTCAAAATTTTAATTCTCTCAACTAGAATCTCTTCTAGTAGATTTAAAGTTCTGATTAAAATTCTGATAGACTAAAAATTTTGATTCATCCATTTTCAACTAGAATTCCAATTGATCCAATCAGACATTTTTTCCAACGATTTTCTCGAGCATTTCGCTGCTCGCGGTTTCCCAAGGCATTTCTTAAGTAATTAAGTAATAATCGGTCTTCTTCTTCCCGAAGATATCCGGGCGAATGTGTATACCCGCACCGAGACGCGCGTGCATTTTGTAATTATACTCCGCGACTTTTCAACGCCGCGGCAAATTGCGATTGGCCGTTCATCAACGTTCCCCTGGACGGAGCTGGCAGCACGACGGAGCCCAACTACGGATACTTTTCCACCTTTATCCTCGATAAGCGTGCTCCGTGCTCGCGCCTTGGCCGCGGAGAGATTATGGTTTTCAACGTTCGAGCCGCGCCGCGGCCCGTACCGTAACGTTTCTCACGTTTGCGTAAGACGATGAATCTTTCAACGCTCGTCGAAGAAGACGTGAAAAAGGCATCCCGCCGTGCCACAGCGGTGCCTCGTAATGAAACAAGAGGGATTATGGATTAAAATTATGCGCGAAGACGTGGCTTTCGATTTATAATAATGGCAAACAATAGCGACGAGATGAAATGAAAGAGGACACGTAAGATTGAAATCCTTTTATTTAAGTAACTACATTAAAAGATTGTGTTTCATTTTGTGGGAGACTTTGAGATATCTGCTGTTTCATTAATCATATTTGATTACTTCTGTAGTTGTTAAAACCTGGACTGACTGGAGAGAGGTGCTAGAAAAGAAAAGAAACAAACCGTTTGTTTTCAAAGACATGCACTTAAAGTTTTTATTCCTTTTTGAAATACTCGACAGTAATTATGACTTCATTAACGGTTAATAGTCTTTAAATAAGTTTATGTAACCTTTTTCTAACGACCGCCTCAATTAATATGAGGAATGTAAGTAGAGAACTGACAGGCAGGTAGGGAATTATCGTGGATACAATTGCGAAGAAACGTTGCGTTAAAGAATGCGAGAAAGGATGGTAGATGGAAGGGAGATAACGCTGGTAGCCGCAACAGGCTATACAGTATCGACACCCCGATACTTTATGGGACATAACTTGTTTATCAAACGTTGCATCAAGAAATAGACAATCAGGACTTGAGCGTGCGAGCTAAAGATGGCCCAATTCTCTCGACACATTTAGCGCTAAAAGTGGCTGCCCGATCTTGAGCCTTCATTTACATTACGAAATGTTTACATCGGTAGACCTGAGACACTCCGTGCAGAACTATTTTGGCAAAACTTGGATATTCGTCGAGAAAATTTAGTTACGATTCAATGTGACGTCGAATTAAGAAGCCATGAGTTGAGAAAATCGTCTTTTTCGCGCAAGAAAAGGCAGGGTTGCCTGACAGACCTGGAAAATCGGGAAAAGTCAGGGGAAAATGTAAAAAAATCTGGAATTTCGAAATTTGCTCACAATTCCTTGAAATTGCTCCTATTCCAAATAATTGTTATAATTTTTCAAATATTATTATCTGACGTGTATAGTCAAGTACGTTTAAAACTTGTTATGCTTTAAATGTTAATAAAATAATTAAAATTTATATTTTATTCAGTATTCTTATTTGATCCCTCTTTTTCGTCATAATTACAATCTTTTTTTCCAAAACTAATTTATTTTATGCTGTGGTTTGAACTTGCACTCAAAATTGTATTATGTTACTAAGCTCTTTTTGCGTTATTTGTAATAATATAAACTAGCTTTCCTACAATCCTTGAGTCTAAATGTTAAAAGTTACATATTTTATATTACTCATGGAAAATTTTCTATTTTCTGGAAAACCTGAAAAAGTCGGGGAATTTTAAAATTCATTTTCTGTGGCAACCTTGGAAGGTGGTATGAAAAGAATCACTGAACTCTCCGGACGGTGGATTCTACGCAGAAAGGACAGTTTTGTTGAAGTATCTAACTACAAATTTAACTGCATACAAATCTGTTAAAATAATTTTATTATAAATTCTCAAAATAATTATGTAAAACGTTTAAACTGATTGCCAGAATGTCAAAACTTTTTGTAGCTCATTGCTCATCATACTTGATTCCTACGTAATTATTTTGAAAGGTTTAACAAAATTACTTTTAGATCTATATCTATCTGTATAAAAAAAATACTTCAACAAAATTATTGTTAAATTTAATTATCATAAATTAAACGAATCTTACAAATCCATCGTCAGGAATTATGTTAGATTCTGGCTCTGAAGGATTAATAAACACGAAGTATCATTATCTTTTCGAAAAAGCCTCACGTTCAGTTAGATTTTTCCGAACAAATCCACGCATTTATTACGCTATCATCGATATGTGGTCATTATAAAAGTCTCGCTGCTTCATCGTCGTTGCACTTCGCTCTCTCGTCGGCTTACGTAATTCACCTCGAGAGAGACCTATGGTGTACCCAACACACCGGCTATCTTACGGCACACTAGTGCTTTACTTACCTCGCGTTATGTACCACGGCAAGGAGAGCCGAGCGTGAGGCCACGCTAAACAACTCGCACGTACTCGCGGCGATTAATATGCAGTACGGTACGTGATATCGCGCCCGCGCTGCGCTTTTCCATACACGTCCTAACACATGTCCCGTCCCGTAAAAAGAAAGGCTAAGCTGCTTTTTACGTCCGCACGAAATTTATCAGCGTCGCAAGCACGTCCGCAATCGATCATCGTGCTTTCATGTTCGGCGCGACGGCGGATATCATCATGATGCAAATATACTTTCTCTACGATATAGATGTAATCCTGATTGCGAAAGTGGCTAACCATGAGAATTGAATTAATCACGTAATTTATATTTTATGAACCGTGTCTCGCGAAATGAGACGCTCTCGTTTCAAATTTCATCATTGCAGGTTGCTTAAAAATTTCATCGTATATCGATAGTGTTCCAGGATTAATGAATATTTAGAATATTTTCGTAATTATCCGCATGAATATACAAATATTTTCCTATATCAGTTTGAAGCCAATTTAATAATTTCTAGGTTATTAAATTAATTGTAAGTCTCGTTTCTTCTGTTTTTTGAATAAGCATACAAATAGTAAGAAAACAAATGATTTTTTTCTACTATATTTATAGATTTGAAAATATATTCTTAGCCAATATTATTATTACACATTAACTATGTATATCTACTCCTCTCGATGCATCCTTTTATATGTTTAACAGAACATAATGACGCCACTCGGTATCGTTATCGTTTTCATATCGCTTATAATAGCTTTTTTTCTTTTATTGT
>NW_017304228.1:4417223-4439222 GCF_001594115.1 Trachymyrmex septentrionalis | reverse complement strand
CTCGATGCATCCTTTTATATGTTTAACAGAACATAATGACGCCACTCGATATCGTTATCGTTTTCATATCGCTTATAATAGCTTTTTTTCTTTCACCTTTTAAGATACACACACCTCTTGAGTTACGAGCTGACCCAGTTTCTTGGACTTTTCCAAAGTTATGCTCCCGCCTCCGAAAAGACACTCCCATGCGATATTCAGCAGTGTTTCCTTGAATTGTACGTCACTTCGGGCGATCGTAAATCACAACGCAGTCCGAATAAATACCACGTATTAATTCAGCATTAAAACTTAAGTTATTGATCCGCATGGCAGCAATACGACGCCTACAGTGATGATGGGCTGATTCAAAAGGAATCTGAAGGACTCTGGCGATAGAAAGCGATATAAACCGTCTATGTGATCTACCAGTAGAAGAGAAGTATCGTGGATTACTTTAAACATGTCTTTGTTATTCTTTACAAGTAGAATTTAGATTAATCCATTAAGAACGCGCTATCGATATATCGAGTGATCATTAGAGAATTCAAACTGACATATAACGGACTCAATTTTTAATAGCTTGTCGTTGCTTGTCCTTTTACTATGACAGATTGATCCTCCTATTGATCTCTAAAAGCATAGCTTAATACTTAATAATCTAATTTGTACGTAACGTATCGATAACGTTTTTGGGTCAATGGATTTTGTTTTAGACGTTTAACGCGCAATATATTTATTACAAGATAGCTGTTTGATTTTTTTATCTCGATTTGGCAATCGAGAATGGTTCGTCACTTAATTGGGCATCGAGAATTACAGTTCCGTATCAAAGATAGACGTTAGAAACGAGATAAATCCGCGGAAATTGACTTTTCGACGAAGAAACGGCCTTAATTGACGCGACTTTCTATGGAATCCACGAGATAGACATTGTCGTGGGACGCGCTAATTGATCGAAACAATTGCCGAGGCGTAATTGATGTCTTATCAGTGACAGACGTCGTTACCGAGCCGAAAAATATCTCGACAGTGCAGGAAAATAAATGCTTGATAAAATATTTTTACGAAACGTGACATTTTGAACTTAACGGGCTGACAGAAGTCGTTTCGTTTCAGTTTTTTTTCTTTTTTTTTTGCGAGACTTTTATTTTGCTCGTAACATTATTGGAAATACTTCACCGAGCGTATCTCTCTCAAATTCTACTTTTTCAAATTTTCCTTCTCTATTTCGCGAAAATAACCAACTCGACAGCTTTAAATAATATCCGCATTTCCAGTTGTAATCCACGGCAAATGTCAAATTCTCCAAATTAATGTCACGTCCAAATAGTCGAGATTGCAATATCTGTATCTCTACCGACGCTTCTCGTTTACTCTGAAGAAGCCAAGCTAAATCGTCCGTAAATTTCATCTTGGCGCCGAGGATTATTTACATTCCATGCAAATGGATGTGTAGCTATGTGACTTCATTAGTATTGTATGTTTTGGCATACCTAGTAAAAGAACTATTTCCATCCCACTCGTGTCAGCCAATGATAAATATCATGCTGAAATATGCGTGAAACATTAAGTATGTTATTTATCGTTGCTGATATTACACGTTTTGGAATGTAATGTGTATTGGTTGCGTACACCTAAAGTTGAGGAAGAAGTATGTAATTTGTTATTACACTCTAAGAAATATGAGTACGGATTTAAAACCATCTGTGTTGATTTATCGATGCCACTCTAAGTGTGGCATACCCAACCTACTTTTTTCAATGCTATTTCAATACTTTTTCCATTGTTTTACTTTTTTATTAATAACGATACATTTACTGAGAACCTTTATGTTCCTTAATGTCTGGCGTTTAAGAATTAAATATAATTCTTATCTCAACTCTCTCTCTCATGTTGATATAAATACCTCATGTTAGTCACGTTTAGTTGATGTTGACATAAAACGTAACGAGGTAGATTTAACATCATGAGTTTCTTTTAACCACATCACGTTGGTATTTATTTATATATAAATATATCGATAGCAATTTTGAGAATTATATAAACACCGTTATTGTGTTATCCATACTCATATTTTTTAGAGGCTTTTCTCCGCTAATATTTTTTTACAGATTTATAGTTTTATCATTATTTAATAAATTGTAATCAGCATCAAATATCTTTGGACTCGATATTTAATATTCAGACAGGCAGACATTTTTACGTTACTTGCAGCTGGCGATACTTGCGCGAACAAAAAGTTTCGCGTTCATTTGCATACGCGTATAATCGCGATCGAACGTCGAGTCCGGCGCGCGATTCTCTTTAATTAGGAGTGCGATGTGTGCCCCGCAGTTACGGGAATGACGAGGGCAACGGGACGTATCTCTGCTTGGGCGTGGACCGTCGACGGTCTCCTGGGTGTATTTCATTGTCCACTCGGTGGTGTGGGTGTCAACGCCCCCGTCAAATGTTTCGCCCTCGCAAACGTCCCGCAGAAAGAACGGACGGGAGTTTATTTTCAGGCGAACGTTATAATTAGATGCGATCCGAGGCTTGTAAATATAATTTCGTGTTGCACCTTATTTACGATCGCAGCGCAAAGATACCGCTACTTTGTGAGAGCAAAGAGGGACAGCACGACTGAAATTCCTCACTCGTACGCGTATTAATTTCGTAAAATTTGTTTTTGTGGATTTGGCTCATTTGGAATGTACGAGAGACAATTAATGCTCATCAATTGCTGCTCACATCGGTCTTCAAGAGAGAGAGAGAGAGAGAAAGATAGTGCGTGTAGATTATTATTATTGCGTAGATTATTATTATGCGTATTATTTTAAATTGATTGAATTCTTTACGTAGATTTTTCGCTGCAATATACTCACTGTTAGCTGTATCCTTTATACAAGGTGATTCGAAATTCCCGTATTCGGAGTACATGATACTTTATGCTAAAACAGATATAACTTTTTCTTTCAGCAAAATCGCGGAATTTCGTATCACCCTATATAAAGGGTTTTATTATATTTTTTGTGTATTTTTATATTCTATTAAATTTATGAGAGAGATCCTTTATACAATTTTTTTTACATCCAAGCTTATACAACTGTAATATTAATCCTTTCGCATTTCTGTATTCGATTTCGTTCTTATAGCTGACGAATGATCGGTCACGAATCTTACAGCGGGCATCGTATATTTACGTATGCAAATATATGTCTATCTTTTGTTCTCCACCCGTTCTTTCTCTCTCTATCTCTTTGCACCCCCGAATACAAATCCCACGTTGTGTCCGCAATGGCAGACTCTTACGCTGATGAATAATAATGGCTAATAACTTAACATCCGATCGATCAACGCCTTGCCCTACGGTGCGACACTTGCACCTGCGGCAAGTGTTGCAGTCAGCCGAGTCGACCGGTGCGATTACGATCGATTCCTTTTGGAATTCCGCGGTAAAGGATGATCTTTCTTTCTCACTCTTTCCGCGGTGGTATACTTTTTCATCGCGACATCACGATCAATCGACGCAAAAAAGGGCAACGAGTACCACGATCGTTTGTTATTATTACAGGGTATCGTATTGCCTGCAACTTCACCATCGGCGGTTTTGTCTGCAGTTTCGTCAGCGGATAAAATGTAGTGTTCGTCGCAAAGCCTCTCGTGCTATCTCGTAAATCTCGTGAAAGTAATATTGGAGAATATGTAACTGAAAATGTTAGTATCCGGTTTAACAAGAACTATATATAGATTGAAAAAGAAAAAATTTATTTGCTTGCATTTGAATCTCTTAAACCTTATTTTTGTACAGGAAATATTGAAAAGATGTGAAAGTATAAATTTTTTGCAAACACGCAGACGGTATGATCATTTAAAGGACTAAATTGCGGGGATGGACGGAATAAGCGGCACAATTCTACTTAGGCCCTTTTTCCGGCAATTAGCTTTTTCATGTATTATTGATCGTAATATAGAAAAGTATTGTAACATGTAACTTCTTAAAGACATTACATAAATTCATTTGATATTGTACCCATTTGTGTATAATAAGAAAGTAGCAAGTTATTTTAATTTTTATTAATATCAAGATTTTGTAATTAGGCCTTTTTATTCCGCCCATCAATTATACTTTATTTTATATAAATATTTCATATAATTTATATATTTTTTTATTTTATACAATATTATATATACATAGAAGCTCGTAAATAAATAAATCTTTTTTTTTTCTTAATGAACAGTTATACTGTATGTGCTGATGCTGAAAAAAACATGATGTGATTAATAATGGCAATAATGACAATGTTAAAATATAGGTAAATTCCATAATTTAATACCTGTAACGATTAGAGAGATGACTGTAATAATGTCAGTTATTGACGATAATGATTGTCGACAAGTTTTAATTATCGCATTAACGTCCACGTATAATGTATCAAATAATTCTTTGAGTAGAAACTATGGAGACTCTGTAGAAATAATTTGCATGATGCCTGCGTGTAATATATCCACAAGACTCCACGTTAAACTTCATAATTCTTCCGTGAGGTATGCGCGTCGCACGATAATTAAGTTAATTACCTTCATACAGCTTAGTAGTACGAGTCAGCCGGACACAGCATAAACTGAACGCGCTCGACGCGATTCGCGTACTTATCGCGATTTTACTGGAGAGTACCAGCTGCAGAATGACAGCCGATGATGGATGCCATCATGTTCTCTAATCGAACTCTCACCGCGTCGCAGCCGATCGACCGCGGCCATTAAAACGCGCTGTAATTAATGAAGAACCATTCAGAAACCGTACTTAGATAATGCCACTGCTAATATACGCCGTCTACGGTTTTTTTCGATTTTTTTTTCCTTTGCGTAGACCTAAACGAGAGAATGAACAATATATTTTATGGACTATACCCCCGAAGTGTCCGACTGAACATCGGGTATTAATTATTAATTCGCGATCTCGTTAGATAAACTTCTATATAACTCTATAATTTCTATAGCTTTGTAATTTGTACAGGCCACAAGTGAGGACAAATAAAAATTTACAAAAACCGCTACAGACATAATTCTTAACCAATCGAAATGATTTCTTTTAATTAATCATTAATAAATTTTAAAGAAAATTATGGAATTCGATCTTTTAAAAAGATCCCGTGAAACATACAATATTAATAACATATTAATAATTGGACATTATTACAATATTATTAACCAGAAGTTAAATTATTCGATTAAAGTTGCTTTTGCACTTTTTTAGTTATCTTACGTAAAGATTCTCGAGGTTGTTGAATATGAACCTGATGTAAAATTAAGATTTAACTATTGGCAGCTGTCAATCTTACTGTCAACTTTAAAAGAAATGTATGTTTTGATTGATTTCAAAGGATCTTTTTCAAGAATCGTACTTCACAGTTTTCTTTGAAATTGATTAACGATTAATTTTAAAAAATTCGTCTCGATCTAAGGAGGTTTTCACTAATAGTAGTGTTATATATAAAAAGAATTGAGTAATTCATGAACATTTCGTAATCTTACGCGAAAATGATACAATGAAATTTTATTTTTTTTTAATTCAAAAATGTTCTTTAAACTTCATTCTTTTATATTCATATAACTTTTTTAAATTCTTTTATTTTGTTCATAATTGAAATATACTTAAAATCATTATTCTTATAAAAAATTTAGCTATATTAAAGAATTATTTAAAGAAAGCTATAAGCTCAAAAAAAATCTAAAAAGTTTATTCTCAATATTTTATTCAAATTCTTGTATTATACGAGAAGACTGGATAGTCTCCTTAAGAATCACGGTCTTTATCGATTTTTTAACAGTGAATTTTCATTTCTCTCCACTAAGCAATGGCGTAGTAAAAGGGCGATTAAATTTCCTGCGTTACGTCGTACTGGCGCTTTCATCATTTTCTGTTTTTGCACGGTTTCCTCGTTACTAATCATCCAGCAGATTTCTCGCAAAATCGGTCACGATTTTAAGCGACGTAATCCGTCGGGTGTTCGCGGCTTAGCAGAGATTTGCCGGAGAAAATATTCTCACGGGATCGCCGTTTCCGCGAATATCTCCGAGTTTCGTATCTTGACAGGCTCATAAAATACGGTATGATAAATAGTAGCGAGTTATCAAGCTGTGTACGGCGGGAAAATTTGCTATACGTCAACAAGACGGTTTTTTCTCCGTCGAACTAAATGGTGATAAGCTGCGGGAGTTGGGTATATTTAAATCATCTTAAATGCGCATCGCGATGAACCCTTGTGCGGTGATTTCAAGCTTTACCCCTCTCGTTACTCGAAACGCGAAACAAAAATTGCCATTATTGACGCCGTCGTCGCTTTTATGGCACGTAAATCGCTTCCAGGAGTGCGACGGTGTTCATCTAATGTGCGAAGCGCGGGCTAAATAATACGCAAAATCAATATAAATCACTTGCACCTGGGACGAGTGCGTGACATTTATGCTGTCGTGTCCGACTTTAATTTACCGCTCGTCGGCCAGCGCGTCGTGTTTCGTCGTGATATATTGCAAGACATTTCTTTGTGGTCAGCTATGCACGGATGTGAATTCAATTGCATCCCATGCAACGTAACAAAGCTGCGTGAAAATCATGCAAACGCAACAAAATCGGCCTCACCTTCGTCGCCTTCACCCACCAGGATGATGAAGTTATCGATAAACTCCGTAACTCAACTCAGAGAGAGCTGCGTCTCGTCATAAATATCTGCAGTAAAAGAAAACAATGTCACGATGAAAACCTCTGTAAACCGATTCACTCACACTATCTACATTCGTCTGTCGCTCGCGCGTTGTCGAATATCATCGATATTTCGTCGAGTTCGCGATTTATGCGCGAAGCGCGCGAATTAATTATCATAATTAATTGCCGGATTATAAAAGCTGGCGCGCATTCGCGGGGCTCTTATAAGACCGGACCGTTACTCACCATCCTTTGGCTGGCGAGTAACAAATCCCTATTGATCATTCGGACGGCGACTATTGGCCGGCTTAATTAATCGATCCGGTATTAATCGGTACGAGTACGTTGCCGTGGCCGCGCCGTAAAGTGCAATTATGCCGGCGCTGCCGTGGCATCGATATAATGAAGAATTCCATAGACGATTTTCGAGGGAGTAATCTCTCTTGCCGGTGGATTGGATTAAATCGTCGCAGATTGTAGAGTAGTCTTTTTAATGAGGCTTAAGTGGTCGTACCGTCACGTTTAAGCCAGTTTTACCGATGAAAAAGAAGATTGAATTATGAATTTACATTATATTCTCTGAGAACGTTTAAAGACGCCGTTTAATTTGAGGATATCGCTTCTTTTAATCCGCGCCAAAAGTCTTTCGGCAGCGTAATATTAAAAGCAAATTGATACTTATAGATGGCCAATACGGGAGACATTTTTTTTTTTTTAGAAAATAATATATATTAAAATAATTGACAAATGATATGTATTAAAGATACACGTTGAAATAAAAATTTTACCTAAATTACAAGGGACATAAGTACCATAAAAAATAAAAGGAAACGCGATGGTACCTCAAAAGTGTATGAATTATCCATGGCGAAAAAATATGTTATGCAGTATAAATGTACAAGATGATTGGAGATGTATTTATACGAAAGAGAGAGACCTTATTCGATTTGCGGACATATTTAGTACATTCATATTGTAACTTCTGGCACACTTCTCAAGTATCTATTGATAATTTATTACATATTGGTATTCAGTGAAAGTTTCTGATATTCTCAGAAAGCATGGTATCATTTATGTGACTTCTTTTTAAAGCAGAAACGTAAACAATAAAAATTTTTATGTATGTATACGTTACACACATATACCTACATTCAGAAAATATTCACTTTTTACGTTTCCGTCCTAGGAAAAAAGTTATATCATTGGTCCCCAGGCACATATTATGGACGTATGTGGAATGAATTCCGATCAGAATTATTCCGTTTTCCTGGAATCTAAAAAACAACAGAAATGAGGGGAATAATTAAATATTTCCAATTAGAATGTATTTCGAATAATTCCATAATACGTATTTAGTATTATATACGCAATAGTACGTCGTCTGATATCGTAACTGTAGATTGTTCTCGATCGTATATTTGTGAAAAAACTTTTTAGTTGCATTGTGCGATAAAAAGTTGGAAATGTACGTGTGTGTTTATTTTTATTTCTCATAATTGTAAAATATCGGTAATTCATTGTACATTGATCCTATGCAATTGAATGGTGCAGAGGGATGAAATATCTAAAACTGTTGCTTCTTTTTAAGCAGAAACCTGTTCATATGAACATCGCGACGTCATAATAGCCATTGTAATTCACCAAGCATTAATACAGTGGCATTTGCAAGTCAGGTGGTGGTATATTAACTTCGATTACCTTGTGCTCTTTTCTTTCGTGAACCAGGTGAATAATTGCCTGTACTTTACTGCACTGTCCGACGCATAATCGCATAACGCACTGTTGTAACGCACACACGTGTACGTTCGAAGGGGAAAAAAGGGAGACGTTCGTGCGCATACGCGTACCAACAATAAATTTACATAGCGATGTAATCGCCAAAGAACAAGTGACCGGACAAGAAGATTCTCTATCTGTGTGGTAGGCAGTAAGGAAACACCTTGCCGGTTAAAACGATATGCTCGGCCTAACGAGCGAGGGAAGCGTGAATATGCAATAGGGATGCAGAATATGATTGCAATCGTCGATATAGATATAACTACCGGGCAATAATCGCGCGATGAATCCGACAATGCATTTTATAGGGTTTAACAGTCAATTAAAACTCCGCAATATGAATGAGCCCAAAGCGATTACGATCTCGAAAGTGATTATGATTCACATCGTTAGTCTTCTTAATGAAAACGGGTATTAATTGTTGAAATCATTAGTTTATGGAACCTCGCTGAGGCATTGTAATTTCCTTTATCTGGTTTTACGTACTGATAATAATTATAAAGCGATTATGAATTATGTAGATGTTTAAGATTTGTGTATTTAACTGAATTATGAAGAGAATTACAGATTGAGATATGTGTATGTTTTATGTTGCAGGTAAGTACTCGCACAGGCGGAATATATTGCTCACGCAAGGATGCGATACATATCGGTGAGTCACTCTATGATTTAATAAAACATCGATGATCGGAGAGTGCATTTTATAGTATCAATATATTGTATTCGATCATGCGTTTATCTCAAGCAATTATCTTATTTAAATTAGTTCTGTGAACGTAATTAATCGAAATTATAATCGCTAATTGGAAATTAGACACATGTTTAAAGCAATTATGATAGATAATGTAGAAATAATAGGATGAAATAATACGTAAATAATAAATGAAAAATGAATACTAACGAAAGATTGTTTTAATCAATTTCTATTTCCAAGATATTAAACTTTACAAAATATCCTAATGGAACATAAAACAGCAATGGAGAGAGTTTAAATTATGGTTCTTTACATTTAACTCCATTTCCGATGAAATTCATTGCAACGAAACGATTCACCTTCGTGAACTAGCCGTTTTACTTACCGAGCTTTCGTGTGGAGGCGTTATTAGCTGGCACGAGAGTTCCTGTTTTCGCATTGCTGAACCCACTGACACAATTGATCGCAATTACCAGACGTTCGCCATTATACCTGCAGAAGTTTGGTGTTCAGATGTGCGTGACAGCTACGGGAAGATACGCGAATATAGATACTGCTTCGTGATATTTTTACACTGTTATTTTCAACATAGAAAACGGCGACCGAAACTCGTTGTTATAAATTATAATTCTTGAATGACGCACGAGAAGCAATCGAATCTCGGAAGTAAATTATACGAATTATCCGAAAGGATTTAACAAGATAAACGATCATTTATCTAGCCGTCGTGTTGCGTATTTTTTTCGTGTAGCTCGTACATTTTGTATAAAGTACAAAATATCCTGAAAAATTGATGATTCATGTCTAACGAAAAATAAATTGAAAAACAGTTTTATGAAAATAATATCTATTTGCATAACAATTTAAATATTTTGTTGGTCCTCTTTTAACTTTTATTATCTCTAGTACTTTTTTGAGAGAACAAATTGAGAATATTTAAGATAGGATATAATAATATATCCTTAACATATTCCGCCTAAAAAAGTACTAGAGGTAATAAAAATTAAAAGAGGATTAACAAAATATTAAAATTGTTATAAAATTAGATGCTATTTTTCAAAATACTTCTTAATTTATTTTTAACACAAAATAAATTGAGAAGTAGTTTTAATAGAACTTTTAAATCAATTTTTGGTGGCACTTTATGGCTCAGTAGAAATTAAATCGTTTTCATTAAACTCTGAAGTATCAGCTTGATAAATTTGATTTCGAAAAACACTTTTATATACTTGAAACATTTTAATAAGGCTGCAAATATAAATGTATTTATGATGTAAGGTCCTGTGAAACTGGCACGCTTGTCAAAGCGAGCACTCGAGATGGAACTCGCGAGAGGAACTTTGCGTTTTCGAACTCAGTCGTAGATTCGACCACTCATTAGTGCTAACGCTCGACGAATGACCGTTCCACCTGTCCACTTCACGTGCAATTAGCCTTCCATTTAGGTAGACATGGTCCTCGAAACAACGACCACGTCGCCGCTATTTCAGTCGGCGTACGTCGAGACAGATGAAAAGGCTCTCGATCAAGCGGCACTCAATTTGGAGCTCCAAATGCTCTCCGGCGAACCTTTCCGCGGTTCTCTATAAATGATCATTGCGACCGCATTTGAATGTGGTCTGCGATCGTTATGCATAGAAAGCGCACGCGATTATCGGTCGTTTAATTGCCGAAGGAGGATGACGTTGAATCGCAAAGACTGACGTAACTCAAAGAGAAAAAGGGAATAGACTAATATAGCAATCATTAATTTCACATTGGCTATAAATATGCTTAACATTTTTATCTATTTATTTTTATTACATATTTCCATTTATTTATAATATATGCACTGCTTTTTTGCACGATTATTTGCTACAAGCTTCAAATGTATTATTTAAATTTTCATTTATCATTATTAACGATGAAATTGCCTGCTGTAATGTTCTTTGCGCTACAAAGAACAGAATTTGTTGAAGATTCTAGCAAGATCGTAGAATTTTCTTTGCCAGAGTTACAGCGTTCTTAGAAACAACGTAGAGTCTTCCTCTCGCATACTTACTTCTAGTCCAATTTTTTTTTATCAAGAATACCGAATTAAACATTACTCTTTATTGCATTTAAAGTCACATCGCATACTTTCATGTAACTCGTGCGATTTTGCGAGACGTGTAACACGTGGAAATCAAATCGGTTAATTGTAAAATAATATTAGCTCGATACAGCTTGATTTCGAGTTGATTTCGAGAAATACTTGTAAATAAATTTTCATTTCTATGCCAAGTCGCATGGCGAAGGAGAATCGATGTGTTCATTTTCTGAAGGATAGGCAAAGTTCAACGTTTAAATAGATGTAGCATAAACTTATTAGTCGCTGGTGAACTCGCCTTTCACGTTATTTACGATCTCAATGATGTAGCAATTAAAATTACACGATTCAAAGTATCTCTGATGATCAAGCCTACCATCGTTATCGAGCAGGTGTAACTAAGATCGGCGGCGGTGAGTAGCGCGGCTCTCCGAGTCTTATGAAGCCGTTGTAAGCTCGCCGCGGGGGTCCCATCGGCGAGGCGTGTTACTTGCCAGCGTGAATTACGCGCGGTTTTGCATTTACACTGAAAACCGAAGGAGATCGGGGTCGGGAAACTGAGATATTTATCGCGTCGCGAGCGCACGCGCAACCGCAACAGATTCGTCGGCGATGCATGCTGCAGCAACGTCGTGCATCCCGAGCGACGTCTCAATCGACACACCCAGCGTTGCACGCCTAAGGTTTTTTTGCATGCGCCTTACGACGAGATTGTACAATAAATATAACCGCGATGGCGCCATCGCCCCGGCTTATGAAATTCACCGAGCGGGGGGACTGTCTTGCTCGGTCTTGAGAAAATCCCACCCGGCAAGATTGCTTCTTTTTTTTTTTCGCGCTCGGTACAAATAAAATTTAAATGGCGAAAGTAGCGAGAGGAGTAATTACATAGAGTTAATGTAAATGACAGATTTACAAGCATCGCGATATCGTGTTGGTACACCGGGAAATTGCGTGTCTGTCTCGGCTAAATTGATGGCGAATACGTCCGTAATCCATTTAACCGAATAACAAACATGCGCTTAATTCTCAGTAATTCTATCACTAATTATCGTTCTTATGTGTTTTGTATTAAATTGGAACATGTTGTTGTAATAGGTTTGAAGCGAAGCCGTGTTATTTCACAATCTTGTATAGCGTGCAGTTTTTAATATCTCTGTAAAGACCATCAAATTAATAATTCCCTCAAGAGAAGAATAAATTTTATAATTTAGACTCTTGTGTACACATAAAGTGAAATTCAAAACTTTAAAAAATAAACTGTACAAGTATAACGTAATTAGTGATGCGCAAAATTTTAAATATAAAGTTGTCTTCAATTAAATATCATAATATTGATTACGAGACATGATATATAAAAAGACAATTTTATACTGAAGATTTTGTGCAGAACTAACTTCATTGGACTCGTATGACTTTTTTTTTTAACTCTGTTTTGAATTTTAATTTCCTTAAGGTTCTATTACACTATTAGATATTAAGTAGAAAAATGTTTGAGAAAAATTAGCCAAAAACTATTTCAAATTTACTAAACAGTAACTATTCAGCAATCAGCTTGATTAGGTAAAAATCTTGATTAGGTAAAATCGATTAGTAATAAACACTTTCTGGATAATAAATCTTGAAATATTCTAGTCATTATTTTCTGGTCCAAGTAAAACTTGGAAAACTTATGATTATTTTCTATTTGATAATTAAGGCATAATAGTAACTCAACCTCTTGTGATCCCTATTTTATGATTTTTAATTTTGATATGTGTTAAAATGTAAATCAATCCATTTCTGTGGTTGCTCAATTTCAAAGTAAACAACTGCATAGTTTCAACATTCGCATAAACGTATATGCACTTAGTAAATGATGAATTAAATTTCAGTTAAATTTAATACATTTCTTGAATTAAATCGTTCAATTCCATTGTTTTAGTTAAATTAACGTTTTAGTTTAAATTAAATTGTCGAGTAGGAGTAGTGGCAGCCTGAAAGTGCCTAGAAATGATTAAAAATAAACTTTACATCCCGAGGAAATGATTTTTGTCTGCTCGCTCCGTCTAATAACTATAGTACTCTGCGCCATATATGTGCTACATATTTCATGCAGTCTCTGTCCGTACCTTCGAATAGCGCATTTCCTGGTCCGCGTATCGACGCTCGTCCATCAGGCCGCGAGCGCGATTTGATCAACAAATTGGTACAAATCTCCGTCAGGGCCGCGCTGCAGCTGACCTCGACTCGATCATCGATCGATGCCAGTTGAGATGCCGAGCCGTAGCCTGTATCGCAGCGTAATTAATGCCCGCACATCAATTCATGCTAAGAGGGTCCATGAATCCATGCGATCCTGGAGGCTCATCAGGCAGCAATCGCTGTGGATTCTGCCGTGCTGCACATGGAAAAAGCTGTCTAAATCATGTAGAGAGAGGGGGAGTCTTTTCCAACGTGCGCGGGCTGTTTGCTCGACCAACTCAGCGTTTGTCCGAGATGGTATATGGTTCGTTCACGCCATACATCTGCGTGTATGGGTGAACCACTGCGGCGGGATCGGGATCTCCTGCCGCAAGCGGGGAGAAATTAATAGCCCGATATTAATTCTCACTGATTCTACCACGAAATGACTGGTTGCTTGATTCCATCAATCTGCGCGAGTAATAACAGGCGTGCCTCCACCTCTTTGTGCGTTCGTGATGGTAACGCGTGCGCACGCGGGGCGAGCAGTACCGGTAACTGTCCGTCTTATGAGCTACGATAATGCCTAACTCGGTATCCTTGGTAAATATGGACTGGACTCGGTAAATATGCACGAGTCGAAGTCTCTAGGTTGCGAAGTCTTAGGCAAGGTTGTTATTCTGCCGAGGAAAATTTCGCGTCTAGGCGATTTCGCTGGAATCAATCTCCAACAAATTCTATTCTTTGGAGTGCGAAGACAATTACTGCAGGCAATTTCATCGTTTCCCTTAATTATAAAAAGGTAAAATATTAAAATAAAAGTACAAAAGACTTTCGCGTGAAAAATCAAGAATAGTGAGAGGATTGATAAAAGTTTAGTGCAGTATAAGTGGTGCGTAAATAATTGATTAATTTGAGATTTTTACATTAGAGCGATAATTTCTTATTTTTTGATTCAATTTTCAGCCATTTTTAGCGCAATTACACCAAAAAAAAACTGAGATGTAGTCATTCTTAGATAGTATAACAACCTGTACTTATGTCATGGTTGAAATGAGGAATCGTTAAAATAAAGAGATATGTAGAAATTGTTCTCAAATAATGAGATGAAAAAATGAAAAATTAAATGTAAATGTACAATCGTTTGTGATAATCAAACAATGGGGAAAAAAGGAAGTGATTTATCCAATCAAAATATTAAAATACAGTAGATGTAAATATGGCAATGCCTGATGACAAAAAGGATGAGATGTGGATCCTATATTGAGAAAACTGGTTGAACCTGAAGATAGAAAGAATTGGAAGGTTCTGATTACATTAATCAGAATTCCAGAATTATCTCAACTAGAATTCTAGAGATTGAACTATTTTAATTTAATTATTAGAGATTTCAGAAAGTTCCGATTAGTTCATTTTCAACCAGAATCGATTCCAATCGATCCAACTAGACATTTTTCTCACTATAACTTTTTACAAAAGAGAAACAAGTTTCGATGCTAGAAATTCCAAGTTCTAACGTGTTCTTTCGATTTTAAATCCACGGCGCGTGATCGCATTGACATCGCGATCGTTGAAGGGACAGTTTTGAACTTTGCATGTCGATCGATCTTAAAGATTTGACTTATCCACGCTCCCTCTTGCTCTCGGAGCGGGGAGAGAATGTCGGGAGTAATGTTCGAGGAAGCGAGCCGCGAAGATCTATGCCTAGAGGAGGCCTCCTCGGCGGGGTTTCAGCGAAATCCTTGGCTCGCGATTGTCGTTAGTCGCGACCGCCTCTGTGGCGTCTGTCGTGGCGGCAACCGGTACGATGCGCCCGTACAGGTAGGCGCGCCGCCAGGCGCACAAAGCAACGTCGTCGCGAGCGGCCGTGTTACTCCCGAAGCATGCTGCTTTTATAATGGAATAGTTCGTGGCGAGAGCGATTTATCGCGACTATTTCCATGTCGTCCGCCTCGGTCCCCGCTCGGTTCACCCGCCGCGGTCAGCGTCACCGGTATTCTTCTTCGCGAGGCCGCCGCGTTTCCCTTTACCGCAAGAGAGCAACGTGCAACCCTAGACTACTTAAAGTTCACCGCTGACAGACTTGCGGTTGAATTGTTATCGAACGAACTCCTTATTTTCAGATTGAATAATATCATTGAGAAAAAAGTCGGGATATGATAATCAAACACCGATTATTAAAACTCCGGTGAAATAATTTCAATCAAAATGTACGGTATTAAAACGTCAATTTTATTTTTGTTTTTTAATTTATTATTTTACTTTTTCAAATTGTTGTTACAAACTGTTATCGATTTTCTCTTATTTCGTTATTGTACCCGGTAAATAAAAGAGATTGATGATTAAAATTTACGTTTTCTATTAATCAAAAAAACTTGTTTAATTTCGAATGAAGTGTTTTCAATCGATAGCATTTCAATGTTAAGACGCGACCGTCGCGTCGTAGTGTTCAATTCACGATTCCGACATTCGACGGGCCATCATTCACGAATCCTCGTCGATTCTTCGTACAGCAAAGGTCGAGCTGCATCCTCTTCCTCGATCGAGAGGTGATCGAGAACGCGCCGAGTATATATCGGTGAAGGTGTACTTGAGGAGAGTGGGTCGAGGCACGGATGAGGAGTCGTCGAAGGAAAGGTGAGCTTAGGCGAGCTCACCGAGGTCGCGGCCGTGCATATTCCAATCCTAACGACGAGGAGCCTCTTCGCTCCCCGTCCGCGGGAGATCTCTCGGGGGGGCTTGCTTATTGCTCGTAAATTGCGCGCGGGGCTTCCGACCCGCTTTCTCGTTACTCCCGATGCGACCCCGCGCGATGTGTATGTAGATTGCCCGCGGATTTTTCCGACCAGGACCGCGCGGGCCTGTCGATAGCGCGCGATGTAGATCACCCGTGCCGTTAAATCGATAAGCGAATCGACCGCGCGGTCTCGAGATCCAGACGGACAGGCAGCTCGTCGAGACTCCGTGGCGCCGTGGTATTCCGATAATTATTTGCTCGTTCCACTTTTGCAAACTTAACTCGCGATCGTTAACGATGAAAATTCGAATACTTTTACTATGAGATCGAACGTACCGGTAATGAACGCTTTCCTGCTTCGCTTCTCTTCTTGCGCAATTTTTAAAGAAAAAAATTTAAGAGATCGATATCGTTTCGGTGAAGCGATCTATACCGTTGGAAAATTTGTGTTAAATTTAATAATCTTTGGTGTCCAAACGGTCAACAAAATATTTATATGTTAATTTAATACAAGATGATTATATTAGAGGGTTATAATATTATTTAGTGAAATAAATGCATAAACGTAATATTGCAATTCGTAAACAAACCGTGTAGACATAATTTTTCAGTAAAATTAACATTTTGATATATTGATACACATTTTATTTATTTAATATTGAATATTAATTTAATACGCACAAATTATTTGAATAACACAATCACATTGTCAAATTAATTTGAATATGTCAAAAATTTAACACAACATTTTGATACGGACTTGAGTGGACCGTTTTTCCAACACATATGAAATATTTTTCACTGTGTAGTTTTTTATTTTTTAATATATTACTAATTACTTCTAGAACCATGTATAATTTTTGTTATAAAATTATCTTTTAACTTATTACTACAATTGCGTAAAAACAAGTAAAGTTGAACAGAAATTGAAATTTGTCCACGCACGTGTGTAAATACAAAACTTGTATAAATAAGTGCAAAATTTAATAATATTAGCCTTTTCATATTTTTTGCAGATATAAACAGGTTAATATTATTAAATTTTAGACCCTTATTTATGCAACAAGTTTTGTATTTATACTTGTATATGCGTGGACAAATAATTTATCTTTACTGTTTACATGAGTATAACCGCATACAGTGTCAACCGTGCGTGAAGATGTTAATAATACACGGTTTATTCCGCGGCTGATATAACAAATGTAACTGCGATAATGCGATGACACGAGCATCGGTATTAACGCGCGGTATTAAACGGCCCTTAATTAGTCGAAATCGACTGAAGCGATTACCGGCACGCGTTTTAATGTCCGATAAAATTGTTTCGTTTGCGGTCTTTATCCCTAATCGGGCAGTCGAGACGGTTTGCAGATAAACGTTTCTCCGATAAATTGCCATTTACATGCGCCACTGATAAGGTAAATTGACCGGCGGCTACCAACTTCAATAATATACTCCTTGTCGAGACTGCTCGCGTTTTCTCCTTAAAAACAGTTTGATATCATCACCGGTACGATCGTGTTATTTTCGGATAATAATTTGTGAAGAAGTTGGAATATAATTATATTTAATATATATACTTATATATACAGTTTTATTATATAACTAATTTATTATAACAATATATTATTTGAAGATATAAAAATATCGTAAAATTTTATTATTAAAAATTAAAGGGGCTATTCAATTATATGAAGTAAGTGAAAGGGGAAACAGTAAAAAGTCTGATTTCATACTCTTAAACAGTAAAAAATATTTTGTATTTGTGTTGAAATCAGTCCACTCAGGACTTTGTTATATTAAATTTTCCACATATTCGAATATTAATTTAACATAATGTAATTATATTATTTGAATATTTTCTGTTAAATTGATATTTAACATTTCTTAATCCAAATAAGACAATTTATGAGTACATGTACAAATAACATAAAAATAATATGTTCTAAAACTGAAATTCTAAGATGAATAAAGTACATTTTAATTTAACATATCACAAATGTTAATTTTATTGAAAAAAATGTTTCCACAGTTTAGTTAAAAATTTTGTCAGTGTTACATTTTTGTATTAATTTTTCTACGTAATATTTATGTTACTTTCTAATATGTTTATCTTGTTAAATTAACATATAAAATATGAGTGAAACACGTATTTGAGACACGTATAATAAAATGTATGAAATTTATCACAAATTTTCAAACTGTGTAATATCACATATTTAAAGTATATATGTACGTATTTATGTACGTTTTTTAATTTACACAAAAGTACATTATAATATACATTTTTAATACAATATTATTTGAAAAACTTGTACGATACGCTCTAAATAAGTTACGATTAGCCACGGTTAAGAAATAAGATTTCTTTACTATTTCTCTCTTACTCGTTTCACACAGTTTGTGTGTCTTGTATTTTGCAGAGTCGAAAAATCTGGTGATCCTAACTGCCGTGGTGCCGTAACCGTAGTACGTACATACGTACGCGTGTGTGTGTTCTCTACGGCGAGCACGCGGGGGATGTCTGTTTGATTTTAATTAACATTAATTTGCATAATAGCCGAGGTTAGAACTCCGCAGCAAGACCCAGCGAGCGGGCCTTCTCCTTGGCGCGGCATTGCGTCACCGGCTCTCCTCTCTCGCGAGTCCTTTTGCCGCTAATACGACCAGACTGCTGCTCGCAGATCCGTGATCCCAATCGCGACCACGCACTGCCTTGCCTTGCATCGAGACCTACTGACTCGTATCGCTTATAATGCTTCTTGCGTGTATCTTTGATGATATATAATAAGAATCATCTCCCAAATATCGTGCGAAAATAACTGTTTTAAATCAACTGTCGCGATAATTTATTAACAGATAATGATATATTATTTGAAGAAAAAAATATCCTGTGAAATTTTATTGTCTAAAATTATACATTTTTATTTTAACGTTATATACTTACATTTATTCCCTTACAGAAATCTACCCCAATTTATATAATACTGAAAGTCAGTAATTAATTATTTATTTTAAGTATTAAATGCACTGTTGTTTAGTACTTCAAATAAGTAATTTATTCATCATCTTTCAGTAATGAATTGGCTAATATTAGATTTCTGTGAAGGAGGAGGGATTTCTCATTAATATCGTCAATCCTAGAAGACTTTAGAGTATTCCAATTACATTTTCTTTCGTGAGGAAATGTTTGTCAATTACTATTATAGCAAATCGGCATTCAAGGAATATATAGATATCTTTAGTGTCATTGAACTGACAGAATTATTTTTTTATAACACGATGGAAAAGAAGCCAGTTCAAAAGCATTAAATTTAGGTCCGATTTTTATTGCTGAACTAGTGTTTCACACACTCTTTGCACTTAAAGTGAAATAGGTGTATATTTCACTTTATTCGGTGAAATTCGGTGAAAGCGAAAAGGAAGAGGTTGTGCAATTGAGTACAAAAAAAAACAAACAAACAATTCAAGTAATGACGTCGATGCCACAAACAATCGAGTTATCGATATATTGGAATACCGTCAACCTGCCGTTTATTTTCTAATTCTTAACGGGTTGCACGCAACGGCCGCACGTGCTCCATCGTGCACCTTGTGTCTGCATCCATCGCTGTTCCTCGATAATCACGCGGGTAATTTGATTTCGTAAGCGCGAAGACTACTTTTACCGTCGATCGTTTCGTTACTTTACTTTCAAATCGAACGGCCCTTTCATGAGAATTCGCATAATACATCGTGCGGACACCTCGAGATCGTCGTTCACGTCGATTCGATCGACGTCCATTCGACCAAGTAGACACCCTCTCTCCCTGAATATGCATGAGCCGGACGCACGCGGGTCGTGCGCGAGTTCGTGTCGTCGTTTTGCAATTTCTAATTGGTCCGCCGGGAGATACGCATTAACCGCTTGTCTTAGAAGTCTGCACGCATATTCTGCAACAGCATGAAAACGCTTAACTTTAAAAGATAAACTTTTATATTCTGGAATAAGAAACGTGTAACAGGTAACTATAATTCCAATTTTTACGTCTATTCACTCATAAAAGATGTGGAAAATGATTTATATTGTCACGAATTAGTTTAAACAATTTTTATGATATGCGAATTACGCAATTGCAATCGAAGCTTCCTTATTCTTTATTCTAAAAAAATTTTGAAAACCTAAATTATTTCAATAATGATGAAAATGGATCAATGAATAAATAATTCATAAAACGAAAAATCCCTTATTTGGTCGAAGTGGAAATTGGTATTTAATAATATTTATACATATAAATATTGAAATATACTTTTAATTTTATAAACTGTGCGTTGATTCAAATTTTGTTGGATTCGAAACGCAATTATAAATTGAAAAGGAAATAATATCACAAATGAAATTGGTAATATTTTTCTCGATAAGTTCTTTGCGGTGTTTTAAAACGCTTATTAGCATTGTTATTAAATTAACGTTCAATATAACTTGTGATATTATTTTAGCTTCAATTCATAATTTCGTTTTGAATCCAGCAAATCAATTCGGCGCGTTTATAAAAATGTAAAATGAAAAATATATTTGAATATTTATAGATAAATATTATTATTAAACATCAATAGATCCACTTTGGTGAAATATAAGATTCTTCCTTTTATCAATTTCACTCATATTTAAATCGCATGACATATATATATTTGTATTTATTAGGTCGGAACAAAAACTCGTAGTTCTACTTCATTTGTATATCATGTCTTTAAAAAAATGGTAATTATACCATCCGATAAAGCAAAATTTCAGCTTGAAGAGCCTGTTTTTTTTTTAATTGAGGTATAATGATTTGCTACTTATGAGCAATAAAGTCAAAATAATTCTTTTATTTAAGCCGATAACTCGGTAACAAAAAATCTTCGAAGCATTAAAAAAGAAGATTTTGTAAAGAAAACTTTAAGCTTTCACGTTAGAAAATCGAAAATGCTTACAAGTTTTTTTTACACATGAGAGGCCTATAAAGTGAGAAGAAAGTTTTCCCATTTTATCCAGGTCATACTTTTCTATACGTAAAAATTACCCAACGCCCAAAAACTTAAAAGGCATGGTAATTTTTCGAAAGTAGAGATTTTAAGCTACTTTAAAATTTTTTTTTAATTTAAATTTCGTTTATTTTTAATGAAGTTACAGCTGCTTGAATTTTAAAGTTAGCACTGTGAACTTTTTTTCGACCTACTTATGTGCAGTTCAAACCGATTAAACTCAAAGTCGAACAGTTGAGTTCTTGTATCAAACTCTTCTGTCGCACAATCAATAGATTCCGCTCTGACTTTCGTATGACTTCTAATTGGTATGTCACGTTGGCGGTCGTGTTGCACTGGAGACATCACGCGCGTCCGACCCTAATCGTCCATATTCACTGGACAATACTCGCCTGTGCACGCGGGCTCGCGCGACTGATTAAAATGCAATTAGTAGCGGCTCTGTGTAAGTCGACTTCACTTCGTGTTACGCGATGGAGATTTTTCCGCGGCCGTTGCAGTTCGCGCGGCTAATTGCACTTCGCGATTCTCGCTATATGGCGTGACGGGACCTATTATCCGTTTCCCTTATCTGCGATCGTCTAACTCTCTTTATGTATTAGGCCCCCCCCTTATCTACGCGACTTTATCGCACGCATCATCATCGTGTAGTAATGAGGATAAGTAATCGCTCTCCACGTAGCCAGCAGAATGTAACGTTGTAACGTATTAATAACAGTAATTGCCTGCCCTTAATAACCGTAATTGCATCTCTTATGCTGATGACACTCAGTTGTGTGATCCTATCTTAATCCGGGCGATACTGAAAACTCAGTATTCAAGCATAACATCGTGATATGTTCGCCACTCGTCCTCGTTTATTAATCTAGGCGCGCATTAAACAG
>NW_017304228.1:4416226-4417123 GCF_001594115.1 Trachymyrmex septentrionalis | reverse complement strand
AATCCGGGCGATACTGAAAACTCAGTATTCAAGCATAACATCGTGATACGCCACTCGTCCTCGTTTATTAATCTAGGCGCGCATTAAACAAAAAGATTGCTTAATTGAAAACAGATTATATCGTAAAAGGGAGATTGTGCATTTAAGTGCTGAGATTCTACAAAGGAAACTGAATTGCAATTTGTGTATTTGTTAAAAATAAATGAGAGAGTTGATTAGAATTGCTCTCTAAATATAATTGTAAGTGAGCATTAAAGATCGCTGTATTTTTTTTCAACGTTCATTATAATGAAATTCAACCAGCACACAGAAAAAAGGATTCTTCTGAAGTATCTAAAAATTTATTAAAAAAAGATTTCGTTTTCAGTGAGTGGTATTCTGATTGAAAAAAGAAATCAAAATTTTCTGGTTGAATCTATTATAATTCTACTTGAGATAAGAATTTTGATTGATACGATCTTCGAATTCGTTCATTTTCAAAAAAATTGTTTGTAATGTAGATACAAACTTGAAAATAATTTTGTTGAACCATCAAAATAACACTATGTAGAAATCTCAAGCACGATTAACAATACTGTAAAAAATTTTAATATTCTAGCAACTAGTTTGAGCGTCCCATACATACTTATTTTGATTGTCTAACAAAATTATTTTTAGACTTTTATGTAATTAAATTTTCTTCGAAATGACACCGTCCTTTTCTTGTATCGAAAAGTACTCGTTCTGATTGATTTTGTACTTTATCATATTTTTTTACTTTATCACACTGTTAAAAATAAAATGTTAATTTTAACTTAAAGACGTATAGTGGACTTTCTGAGATATGCAAAAATGTTAAAATTAACACAAAAATATTAATTTTAACGGAACATATCTTTCTGAAATGCATTGTAAATT
>NW_017304228.1:4380718-4416126 GCF_001594115.1 Trachymyrmex septentrionalis | reverse complement strand
ACTGTTAAAAATAAAATGTTAATTTTAACTTAAAGACGTATAGTGGACCTTCTGAGATATGCAAAAATGATAAAGATGATTAAGTAAATTAAACTTCCATATATCATTCTACGACAACAAGCGATGCACATTCGCCGTTTTGAAACGGCGCTCAGGGCCGCTCTCGACGGTGGCGGCGGCGACGGCATACGATGGGCTTTCTGCATATCAAGGAGTTATTGGCAAATCGCAGCCGAAGGAACAGGAGAGTGGGAGAGGGAAGTGGACCGATCCGATCCGATCCAGAGCATTTACCGATCGCTGCTGTTATTTCGGATAAAAATGTAGCCGGCGGCAGCGAAGCCTCTCGCGTTCCCTTTCTTGCACGATTACCTTTCACGAGGTGTCTGGTCGGAACTTGCAAATATTGAAAAGATTCGTATCGTGAGGAACTGCACCACTGCTCGTCGTTATATGTCTGCGTTTTACGTAACGCATTAGATATTACGTAAAAAAGGTGGACGATATTGCATAAGGCATAGCGAGATGTTATAATCTAGTGCATTAAAAGAACTGTGAATATATCAAGTTTTCCTAAAACATTTTGGATTATTTATTGAGATATATTTTAATCTTCTGTCTGCAATCATATTTTTACTCCTTTCGTCTCTAATCTTCTCTTTTACAGCTGTTTTGGGCTTTCAAGAAATGTGGAAAAATTCAGGATTATTTGTTAACACCTTTGTTACATCCTGATTCACAAGTCGATTTGAAGTCGATTGATTTTTAAGACCGCTTGACTTGATACCTATTAGATTTTCTATTATTGATCTTTGAAAAAAACATTTTATTGATGCAGCGTTGATAAAATGTCGATCTTCTTTGAAGATTAATAGAAAATGTAATCGATATCAGATCAAACCACATTGATTTGATTTCGATTTATGAACCAAGGCATTCCCAAATAATTTTTTAATATTTAAGATATTTTAGGAAAGGGAGTCTACTTTATTTCGCATAAATTTAAGAATGAAATTTTGCTAATGCCAAAAAAGCTCTAAATTGCAGATGAAAAGCGGTGAATCTTTAACTTTTTACATTATTTGCTTGGGAGCTCCAAATTACCCTATAGTCTTACAAATTCGCTAAATGTATTATTTACATATATTATTATATTTAGCATAAATTGTTTTTCAATTAAAAAAAGTTTTCATTTTTTTTCTTTGCTAGAGGATGTATATTCATCCATCTTTATATAATTATAAATCATAAAATATTATCCATCTTTATTTAATTATAAATCATGAAAAAAGAAAATTGAGACATAATATTGAAGTATCCGAAACAACTTTTACAGCAAAATTAATCAATTGGTTTTAGAATTGCGCGTGAAAGCATTTCGATTGAGAATCACTGAGAATGCTCCACTTTCCGTCTCTTTTTAGAGGTTTTCAGATAGACGAGGCCAACTCGCCGGTGCAATGTATAGCTACGCTATGAGTGCAGGGATGAGTGATACAGCTTTTGCTTTACGCGATATATAGGTATAGCACCTCAATTTAGTTGCGTCGCACTCGAAATTTTTTTCTTCTACATTCTCCTTCTACATAGATTCCTCCCAATCCTATCATACTTCTTCAATATAACCGGATTTATCATGATTGTAAACTGTTTTTCTCAGTTGATGGATTGAAAGCGTACTGAGCTAGAAAATGGAAGCTATTTTATCTACACTTTAAAAGAAAAATATTTTCCTCTATGAACGAAAATTTTGTTATAACAACAAAAATTTGATTTCAAATGAACCGAATAAAAATTTACTAAACAAAAATTATAACGCGAATGGAATTGTTTAGTTATATAAATAAATATTTTTATTATTTACAAAGCAAAAAAATGTAGAAATATTTCTAGAAGTAACTAAATTTTTTGTTATACAATCTTCTAAATAAAATCTTTGATTATTATATTAAAGAATGCATCAACGAAACGGTTTCTGAACGGTTGCTGAAGGCATTAAATTTTTTCCTAGTATTAATAAACCGTCATATAATATACTGCGAATGGATTGTATATCTATTAAATTTTTATAGCGGGTTACATAAATTCCATGTGCAACGTAGATTAACGATAATTTTTTGCAATATTATTAACGAACGTTAAATTGAACGTTAGATTCAACGTTAGTTGTGTAATAAAAAATAAGAACACTATATTTATACTTCGAGATTACTATATTATATATTAAATCTCTACCGTTACGAATTCTCTTACACGTCGTTCTTATATACGATTTCGTTCATCACGATCGCAAATTGTCTTACGCGAAAGATCTAACTGATGTGGGATTGACAAATCCTATCTAAAGAGCCGCTCGTTCTACATGGCGCGCACTCAGCCTGGTCGAGCAGTAATAAAACGCGAATGCGAGAGCAGCTGAGTGAACGCCCATTTCGGCAAAGCGAATTGTAAATTGCATTACCATCAAATCGAGCGATTCTGCTCGTAACGAGAAAAGGAGGCAACGCTGCGGTTTGACGACCGCTCTTTCGAGAGATATCTTTACAACTTTTCATTATACCGGTAGGACGTCGTGCGCAGTTAAATGCGTGAGCTACTTAATTGCGTGTTATACACTGTAAATAATATCAGCCATTTTATCAGTGATTTTCTCCGATCGGTCTTCCTGCTCGGAATAGCTCATCGCTCAGGCGGCCGCGGCGTTGTGCAAATTTATCACTGCGAAAAAGAAGTCGGTCACGCCGTACCGATTAAATTGCGAGCATAGATTAATTCGCCACTTTGCGGCGCGCAAGCATAAAGTGACGATCGCGATAACGGGGGTAATAAACGGCGAGCGGTATTATATCCGCGCGGGAGCATCGCGCAGCATCGCGCGTTTCACGCCTGAAACGAGAAATTTAACGAACGGTTCGCGCCATTTACGCCTGAAGAAATGCGCGCGACATGATTTATGATATTTCGTGGCGGGCCCCTGTATATCGTGCCCTCCTGCTCGCGCTCTCCTTAGATACGAGAGTTTTGCTTACAATGAAATATCTGCCAGTAATGACGCCGCGCGATTTTTCCACCGTGATTATTCCCCCTGCGCGACGCGGTGATTTAATAAATTCTCATACGTGCTGGCGCAGGTGCTTCGAAATTACCATTAATTATGATAATTTTATAGCTTCTCACTTTATAGGAAGTACATTATTCTTTCGCTTATCAAGCAAAATGGGGAAAGTCTTCACTCAGAATTTAAAATGATAGAGATTTCTCATTATAGGCATAAAACAGTAGCCAGTTATTCATCCACGTTCTAAATAACTCTATTATTGATAATTTTATTATTTTTTAAATTTTGTATGTAAATAAATCCGTGAAGAATTCTTAAAGTTTCTTTTTTTTTTACAAGCTTTAGTATCCTTAGTTTTTTAATGATAGGGAAAGATCGATATAAATTTTGTATAATAAAAAATCATTGTATTTTATTATCAAAGTAGGTAATATAATATACACCAGAAAAAGAAGGTTGCATTAATTGGATAGTCTGTAGAATTTTCGTTGAATATTTATGTATTGTAATTCTAATTCAGATAACCAGAATTCTCATTGATACGATCAGACTTTTCTTCGTTTATTTTTAACGAGAATTATTTTTCGATTGTTATCAAAATGATTGTTACCAAAATCACTGATTATTATTCAAAACGTATTTAATATCGCAACATAGCAGACTGTTAGATAAATTCCTTCGCAGTAATGTCTTATCGTAATTATTAATAAACGAGCACAGTTTTAATAGAATCCTCCGGAGCACAGATCTCGGTGCCGTTTAATCTGCGATAATTAATTAATTTAATGAGATCGCAGTCGCAATAGGGCAGGAGGATTCAGCTGTTATGAAACGTTTAGACATTTACGTATATATACATGTCTCGTGGGAGCTGCGCAATGATGAACGGCACTATATCTAGAGAGACAAGATAGATTATAAGATTTAGAGAATAAAAGCTATATATGCTTCTTCTCTCCCCAATACGTTTAGGATTAAGTTTGTTAATGGGGCACGATTTCTCATCTTAATCGGGTTTCAACTTGATCTTAATCCTTGTATTCTTTTTCGATATTTGCTTGCCTGATTTTTTCCAATGCTTCTTTATAACTTTCTTTATATTAATAATTATGCATACATTTTCTTGCAAATACCGTTATGTTTCTTAATATCTGGTATTTCAATTGAAAAAAGTGTATAATATATTCATTCTTATGAGAGTTACAATCAATTAAATTGTCTGTTACAAACAGTCGTCAACGTTACAAATCGTCATCCCATATCGGGTATTTAAGGATACTCAATTTGTCCGGTAAAAATCGATTTTTGTTATGTGGAAAGCTCGTTACTTTTCATTCTCGTAGTTTCTGCGTACCGAACGCACGATCTCTCAGGCTTTCGGCCGGCGAATGTAAATCAGTGCGAATTACGTAACGCGTGCGTGTATACGTGTGTACGTACGTTAGTATGCACCGCTCTTTCTCGTTCGCCGGATGGAATAAAAGAAACGGGGCTGATTTGTAGATCGTTCGCGTGCGGTGCGTTGTAAAGCGCGCGCAGATTGAAATCAGAGATGCGACCGAGATTACGTGGTATATACATAAGCACTGCGTGTAACGTGGAGGATGTAATGAAAAGGATACTGTTGTGGGGTAATGCCGAGAGCTTGGAAAGAATCGCTACTTTTTTTCCTTTTTTTTACCTTCTTTTCCTCCCTCCGTCATCGAGTTGGTCGCGGATTTATGCGCGGACTCCTCGTGCCCCCTTCGATTTAAAGCCCCGCTTTATTCGCCATCGCGCTCAAGACAGATCGGTTAATTTACGGTATTGTTTTGCGGCATCTCGCGCGGACGTCTTACGAGATAATTAATGATTGGTGATTATAATTCATGGGAACGAGGAAATGAACAGAGAAACGGTACGCAGCATCAAATGATGTAATAACGCGAGACTTTATCAGAACGAACAAATCTTCTTGTTACATTCTATGAGTTGCTTTCTTTGGAACAAGGAAGAAAAAAAAATTTCCTTTTAGATCATAGAGTTAGAAGAAATATCTATCGTTTTTTTTGTTGTTGTATTATATGCATCAAATGTATGTTTTCTTAAATGATTATATTACTTTAAAGTAATTTATATTGTATTTTTTATTCTATGTGAAAAGCAACAATTTTTTAATATACTTCTAATCAAATCTCTTATCTAATCAAATTTCTTTTGTGAATTATATTTTCATTATTTTTTTATGCAGCCATAATACTAATTCTTTCAGTCACGAATGAAAATCGGAAGTTTATTAACAGATTATTCTAAACAATTGTTTATATACTTACTTAATGATATAAACGCTTTTAATTGTAATTACATGATCATGTAATTACTTCACAGAAGCCTTGAAATTTCTTTTTCTATGGTATATATAATGACTCACGTTTTCGCTCATAAAACACAAACTCCAATTACTATGCGCGTTTCGTCCATAAACCGGTAAACTCGTTTAGTCTTATACATTTTCAGTATAACTTTGAATGACCATTTAAATTTCTGTGCATTAACAAGTTTGTTAGAGCAATGATGCCGCGCAAAACAAAGGGGACGGATTGAAAGCTAGGAGTAAAAGTCCTGCTGAAGGCCATTTCTCAAACCATAGATTTTACGTAATTATTAAATTTTATCGGAGATACGGAAAAAAAAGCGTACCTCGAGCGAAAACTTGGACAATTTATTAATAGAATATTACGTAACTCACTTCGTGAATTATACGACGTGAATGGCGCCAAGTATCGTGCCTTATGAAACACACGCTCGAGCACAATTGTAATTTAGGGGTTCGCAGAAAGCGATACCCTGCGCGACGCCGTCGTTGACTGGTACATTTTCTCAAAGGCAATGCGAAACGATCGTAATTTGCATTATGAAAGCCAGCGCAACCGCTTTCGCGGTTGCGCGCCAACGCCGTCGATTTCGCAATTGAGCTGGCCCGTGACAAATTAACACAACATAACGTCATTCGTTTGACCGTTTCTTTCCGCCCATGCAAGATAATAAAATGAAACGAAAAAAAGAAATAGATAAATATATAAGGTAAACCTGGTCCCAGTGACCAGGACATGTAGGCACCTGTGTATACGGATATTTACACAAAACTTTATTTGTTCATATTTTTATATCATTATTAATCTCAAATCCTTTTATAATTATGTAATATTGTAATTGAATCGTAACCTTTGAATACAGTTAAATTATAATATTGCGATAAAAAAGCATTTGAGGCTAATAATAAATTTTCTGGCCGGATCGTATAATTTCTTTTTCGAGAGAGGAATAGAGAGGAAGAGGAAGAATGAGGGAAAATTTTCGTCACGATCTCGTAGGCAAGAAACACCTGTGAATATCTCGCGAGCGGTAACACAAAGTTGCGCGATCGCTGTGTTTACGGCCCGGCCGAATAATAATTATTGCCCGCCGATCGCTCGAATCTCGCCGTAGTGCGCGCGAGCAAATTATTGACGGCATTAATCAGATAAGCACGAGCCCCTCAAAGTACCTCTTCACGCGAAACAGTCGCCGCGGTTTCCGCGGGCGGAGGCACGTTTCACGAGCGTGTTCGCCGCGCGCAATTATTATGAATAACGTGCCGTAAAGTCGCCGCTAGAGCCCGGGTACTTACAATTATCGTAAAGTGTCTAGGTGTTAAAAGCCACTGAAAACCGACAGGCCATACGGTATACTCCGCTGATTTTTATTAGCCTCGGTGTCGTAAAATTGCTCAAATTAAGGGAACGTATTCTTTCATATTTCTTTTACATTTGCTTTTTCATTTTTTTTTTTTACTATTTATAATAAAAAGTTCAAGAAAATTACTTATTCGTAGAAGAGTTTTCAAATTTTATATTGAAATTTTATAATGAATACCTACACTCGCTTTCCAAAGAAATTACATAGATTCTCTTGGGTAAACCAACTAATTTGAAACGTCTGAACAGAGTAATTGTGATTCGTTAACGCGATGTTCTCGCGTCATTTTTTAACAGGAATCGCAGGTGGACCAACTTCATTTCTTACAATATCGCGTGTCGAGGCAGCAATTTACACAAAGCTTGAGAACACCTTTTTTATGTGCTAACGAAGAAGAATATCGTTCTCGGAAAGCGCCGTCTTCCTCGGACCCCAGTCATACGTTTCTGCTAAGCGCAACTGTGCCGCTCTAATTTGTCGTGATTGCTATTAGTTTGGATTTTTACATTTTTGCGAACGCGATATTCCCGGAAACCGTCTGGCTCTCTTACATTCGGTCGCAGTCTTGATGACTAGTAACGCGCTACCGACTGCACGCTCCACCTGCCTCAACGTGAAACCGGTGCACACACGTCAGGGAATAAAAGCGATGTCTACAACCGCCTATGCTCTTCGGGCACCGTCAATCTCCGGCTCGTTATCGATGTCCGTTCGGCCGTGAATTATGCCGATCGCGAGCACGCGACCTCGCCTAAGATGAGATGGCCTCAAGACATCGCTTCCTCGATTACACGCGATTAAATCCATTAACTTTTCGACGCGTCGTGAGCGCGGATTCATGAGCGCTCCTCGTTAAAGTGTCGTGACATCCGTGATGGAAGATTGAGCGAGCATCCGTGAACCGTAACGCGGTAGACTCTAAACGCGAGCAAATGATGCCAATTAAGACTTCCAGTTAATTAAGGGTCTTCCGTCCGAAGTTGGTAGTTATGGCGAATATTCGTGAAGCATCGTGGAAACATCTTCCATTTTCGCCAACGAAAGAAATCGACGATAGTAACTATGATCAAAAGGGTTGATTAAAATTAAATATTAATTATATATTTTTCTGTACGATTTTCTTGAAATCAAATAGACAACGTTTTATAAACACTCTCTTCGCGTTACGATAATATTAGTACAAAGAAAATTACTGTACGGAAAGAATAGTTTTATTGCGGTGTCTAAAAATTTAGCTACAGGATATAGAAAATATTATTAAAAAAAAGATAAGTTAATGATCAGTAACGAGCAAATAATGGATTATTATTGGCCGTTATCCTCTCTTTTTTTTTATTGCATTGCATATTCACGAGCGTTACACCTTAGTTTATCTGAAAATAATTTTGTTTGGACCATCAAAATAATTATGCAGGACGTTCAAACTAGTTGCTGGAACATTAAAACTTTTTACAGCTTTGTCTTCAGCACATTTATGTCTTACTTTCTCATTATAACCTAAACCTTTGCTATGATGTGATAATATTCTAAAAACATAATTTAAATAAATTCAAATTAAAATATAATTTCTAATTAGACTAAAAATTAAACTCCTAATATATATATGTGTGTGTGTGTGTGTGTGTGTGTGTGTGTGTGTGTGTGTCAGAAATAAATATACCCTCTTAAGTAATTCCAAGCACTCTCATTTCCTTTTTCCAATTCAATCTTTTCCAGCGTAAAATCAATTTCTCTATCTATCACTTCTTGCTCAAACTTTGTTGTATTACTTATAACAAAATAGCAGTTAAATGTTCTACATAATTATTTTAATGATCCAATAAAGCTATTTTCAGATCTGTGTATCTAACAAAATTTTTATATACTTCAGCAAAATCCTTTCTATATATAATATAATATTATGATCAAAAGAATTGATTGAAATTAACTACATTATATATTTTTTTTTCTTTGCATTATTTTCTCGAAATCAATTATAGTTTTAGATAACTTTTTACAAAGCCCCTATTCGCTCCTAAATGAACATTAATACAAGGAGACTTATGAAAAATATCTCCAGTCGAAGATGAACGAACCAGAAGATCATATCAATCAGAATTCTGATTATCTCAATTAGAATCATAATAGATTGATTTGACAGAAAATCCTGATTTGTCCATTTTCAACCAGAGAGAATTCCAATACAACCAGACTCTTTCCAGTATCGTTGAAGCAAGTCTTCGAAGTAAGTCGGCGGACGGAAAGTTTCCGCTTCCGGAGACAAAAGAAAGAGCGCGAGAAGTTTGTTAATGCAACCGTCGCGGAATATCTTTCCCGTTCGCGCACCTGCAAATCATCTCCGCGTTTAGAAATGCGTCAGATGTTCTCGAAAGAGGATCATCCCGCTTCGGCGATCCGCTTAACACACGGCATTATCATCGGCCGTCGCGCCAGGAGGATTTACTAGCAGCGCACCGGCGAGGAAGCGCTCCGGGCACCGCATGCGGCCGTCAGTAACGGCGCTTTGTGATATTTATGAATAGTTGTTTAACTTGCACTCTCTCCAGCAATGTTTGTACCGCGTCGCGACGTGTACGTGGGCACGCACAGCGGTCCACTCCCGTCGTACTTGAATAAAGCGAGAGAGGCCACGGGGCTGCTCGCGTCCACGCCGTACCGTGTATGTACCAGCCTTGGTGAGCGGAAGATGCTCGGCGATGCACCTGTACGCGTAAATCCAACATCGTACTCCCACGCTAACGTTGAGCGAGGATGATGTCGTACTAACTGTACAGCTGTCACGTGAGACGCGGGGGAACGAGGAGAGAACGCAACGGTAGAATTGTTGATTGTCGAAGCATGAGCGATTTCATCCCGCTTCTCGCTCTCTTCATTAGCCTCGAAGTATTTCGAATCGTACCCTGTTTAATTCGTAATGTACAATCATAGCCAAATTGAGTTATTTTTCAATCATTGTTATAGGTTGCCACTGCTCATTTTCAATATGCCATTAATTTAATTAGTCCTTGGTTTAAAAACTTGAGAAATGTATTAAATTCGATTCAAGTTTAGTTCATTTTTTACAGTAAGTGGGTACATTACCGATAAGTGGGTACGTTTCAGTATGTGAGTGCATTAAGAGTTACTAAGCATACGTTTCTTGAATTAAATAACATTTTCTTATTTTTAACTTTTACATATCGTAACATTAATCAATCTATTTTTCTGTATTGTTTAATTTCAACTTCTATATTTTAAATGTAAATCCATTCATTTCTACATATTCTTGAATTGTTTTGTTTCAAAAAGTGAACATCCTAATTTAACACGTAGAAGTTGAAAATGTTTAACTCAAAGAATTGGGTTGCTTCTTCAACATTTAACAATGTATAATTTG
Source organism: Trachymyrmex septentrionalis (assembly GCF_001594115.1). Taxonomy (NCBI): domain Eukaryota; kingdom Metazoa; phylum Arthropoda; class Insecta; order Hymenoptera; family Formicidae; genus Trachymyrmex; species Trachymyrmex septentrionalis. The sequence continues at coordinate 4,405,975 of NW_017304228.1, read as the reverse complement.
AAGATACTTGGATAATTTGGAGTAATGGGGAATAAATTTTTAGATTTGAAATTAAATCGAGGCACTGTATGAATAATTACTTCAAGCAGCCTGAAATTAGTCTAATTATGTTTAGAGGATTAAATATATGCCGCAAAACTTAATCTTTTTGTTGACAATATTGTCATAATACAAGAACTTTTTCAAAACGCTCGGGTCCGAAAAAGATCCGAAAGACACGATTAGAAAGTTATATCGAGAATGAATATTTTCCATTTGATATTAATTCAAAGAGTTGCATGCAGAAAAAAATCGCCTCGAGCAACTTGAAATTAATTTAAATTCGTTGGAAATAAATTAATTGCGCATTCGTCTTTAAGTATTTTGTTTGGCCGCAATTATCGCATAACGTTGTGTCAAACGGAGTTTCGAAGAAGTGACCTGAAGGTGAATTACCAGATTCTATGGTGTACATACTTTACGAGAATTAGAAGCACAAATCTGACGCCTACTCGCGCGTACATCACGTTTTTAATGAGCGGATAGGCGCACTCGTGCCGCGCTCATATGAACCTCCGCTCGCGCTCGTTGTACATACCTTTTCTCGTATCGTTCGCACACTAATCTTCGGGATAATGTATTCCGCGACTGAAAGATACAGAGGGCTTACCACAGAGCCGCTCGCTCGCGCCGCAACAACGATCCGCAGGTTGCGGACGAAGGTCGGGTCGGATTATCGGTTAGCGTGATTTGTTGAAGCATCGTGTGTAATGAGATCTCTTATTCGTAAATAGGATCTACAAGACCGATGAATACGTTTTCGTAAATCAAACGGAACCATGCAGTTCTTTTAGTGGCAGCATCTAGGAAAGAAATAATGATGCTGAACACACTGAGACAAATGTCTGAAAATGGATAAACTAAAAGATTATATATCAATCAAAATTCTAATTATTTCAACTAGAATTTAGTAGATTTAAGCAGAAAATTCTAATTCGTTCATTTTTAACCAAAATTCCAATTAATCCAATCAAATTTGTCTCAGTGAAGATATACTTTCTCCAGTTTACATATCAGACTTTAAACAGCTTCTTAGCTTTGCACGTATCATTCTCGTAATTTTATTTGCTCGCTCGACGTTTGATTGCGACGATACGTCCGGCCAGACTTTTACTCAAAACTAAACTTCCGCAAGTGCGTTCAGAGAAAGGCGTATCGCGATGGTTCTTATTAAGAAAGTCCTGTCGGAGTGCGTTTGAACGTGGTCGACAGTATTGCCGGTACTCCACGTCAAGCCTCGTCGAACATTAATTAATTATCCGTCACCCATATCGCACGCCTCGTTAGCTCGCGACGTGACAGAATATCTCACGGATACACCGTTGTGCGATCTCACTTCTCCTCTAAAGCCATAAATGACAACAGGCGGACGGAAAAGCATCGGGAGATCTACCTATGTTGACATTGCGTTTAATATCACCGTGGCTGCGATTATGGACAGAAAGGTCGAGGCACTTCGGATCGCGTCGGTCACGAGTACGTCTTAAGATAGACCGCATGAGATGAGTCGCGAAAGTTTCCGATCTCCTTTGTTCTTAACTTACTATTACTATTGACGACCGATAATAAGCAAGATTGGATAGATCGAAAACTGTGCTACATATCGCAAAAACGTTTCTATAGAAATTGATGAGCGATTCGACATTGATGATTCTAATTAAGTATGGAAAAAACGATTTTGCTGAAGTACAATATTTAATAATTTAGTTCGACAGATCTGAAAATAATATTGTTGGATTATTAAAATAATTATGTAGGACTTTCAAACTGGTTGCTAAAATATATCCAAACTTTTTGCTGCAATGCTTATCATGCTTGAGATTTCTATGTAATATTTTGATAGTCCAATAAAATTATTTTCAGATCTGTACTTATACTCTCTAACTCTGAATCAGTGGATAATCACTGATATCAATGTCAAGTATGCCACTGGTAATCAGTGAATGAAATGCGAGATTCCTAATCTATCTGATCTTTATTGATGTGATTTAACAAACTTTGTTTTAGTGCATAAATTCAATGAATATATAATATTGGAAAATCGAAATTAATTTGCAAATATTAAATATTTTAATTATATAATACTCTAACCTTCTCTTTTTTTTAGTTGAATTTTATTTGATTATCCAGTGCCAAGTATTGGGCATTGGGAAATTAATGACTATCGTACTGATTCAAATTTAGAGAGCACTTAAATTTTTCTAGATACTTCAAAATATTTCCGTATGTTTTATTTTTTTCTCTACTAAATTCAAAATCAATTGACAAAGAAATACAAGCCAATAACAGCAAATTCCACCTATTCCAATTTATCATATTCAGTTAACGATTTTCTAATAAATAAATTAACAAACTTTCCAAAAAAAGATTCTAGATATATCTATTTGTAAATAATTTCCTTGTACATGTAAAAGTATTCAGAATAAAATTTATTTCTAGGAAATTTGTATGCTTTCGGAGATTTCGGAATAACGTTACCGAATGCTAACTGCGACATCGATCGATATTTCGAAACGTCTGTCTAATGAAACGCGGAATAAGATAGAGCGTGATTGCGCTGTGTGTGGCTATTTCTATTTTTGGACATTATGACCGCGATAAAATCCATTGCAGGACTTATTTCCCAGTCGAATTGCTATTTACGTACATCGATAACGCTCGTTTTCTGCTACACGACTGCGGCGAATTACGTTTATTTTGTTACATCAACCACAGTCTAATTTCTCTCGTAAGATTGGCTGGATAATATCGCTGAGTGAAAGAGAAACGCTATGATCCGTATTTAAATCTTTAGCAAAATGTACATTTTAGCTATATACAAGTGTATGTATTTTGAATATGATAATCTTTAATAATTGTCACGAAGTTATTTCAGTTCTATATTCTCTTTATTTTATGGCTTTGTCACTTAGAATTCAGAGATCGAAATTGATTCTCTAAGAGAGAAGTGTTTGGTATTTAACTATAATTGCATGGTAAAATAATTATGATTAGGAGCTACAGTTTTAGTCGTTACTATAATGTTAATAATTATAATTATATTTATAGTTTCATATCAAAGAATAGTTGGCATCGAAAATGACTATAATTTATAATCATTTTCGGTGCTAATATATTTTTTAACTATAATTTGTTTTACTAAACAATTACAGTCACAAATACCAAACACCTTTTTCTCTTTATACGTATATTCGTGAATTTATTTACAATCATTCAATACGGTGATATTTTGAACAAAATCTTTTTTACCATTTTGTGCAATCATTAATCCTGAACTATTGGCATATCAATCATATGTAGCATTTATTATGTCTCTTTGTCTTTCATTTCTATTGTAACTCGACATTATTTATAAGCATCCATTTAGTTTGAAGTTAAGACGTCGCCTCTTGATTGATAGTATGACGAGTATCTTCGCACTCCTCGTGCGTGGCATATGGAAATATAATAGATTAATAGAAGAAAGCGGTATTAACGTCGCAAGTCAGGGGTTAATATCATTACAGCGTATTCTTTGTGGAAAGTCATTACCTCTGACAGAAGAGTATTCCAAGTAGACCGGGAAATACATCGTTCCTCTAACGATGCTCGCGTCTTCGGAGCCTAACGAGCGTTTACCTTGTCCCGGCTCAGCCTCCTTCCGTGCTCCGAACTTTCACATCGCCCGCCGTGCCGTACGTATTACAGGTGTAAGGGGTCGGGTGCCATTAGAGTTTTACGCGGTTAATGTGCAAAACCGCCATATCGGGTGTCTCGGCGGCAGGCGCAAATACGCGCGCGTTGCGGAGTCAGGTCGCGCGCGCGCGCGCGCGCGCACGTAACCCTCGTGATGAATTATACGCCTCGATAAGGTCGTGCGCGTTAATTTATTATTCGTGTAATCGCGGCGCGGCCCGCCGTCCCTTTTCCCGGGTCGCGCGCGGCAACGTCTCTCGCAACTTCGCGCCATGTACATGCGTCGTCTAAAAGAGAGAGAAAGAAAAGAAAGTGGAAGAAAGTCCCGCGGGATGGTCGCGGGCGCGGGCGGAAAAATTGCAAATTTATTGACCGCACGCCCGCCGTACCGAGGAGAAATCCATATGTACGTGCCGCGCGCGTGCTCTTCTCTGCGCACCTTCCTCCATGTTCTCTTCTTCCTCCTCTTCTTCTCCGGTTCAGCACGCAGGTGAAACACGCCTGCGCTAGTTCTCGCGAAGATTAAACACCTGCGACAACGTGCCGCGCGGTCTGAAGACTTCGCAATTTTTCTGGCGGCAGATTAAACGGCCGTTTCTCATTTTCATTGCGTAATTGAAAGCCAGATGAGCTAAATGAGACGTTTGTGAAAGAGACGCGCTACAGCCATGGACGTAATAAGAATAGACTGCACATTCCCATGAAGTTGTCGGTTTAGAAAGAGTGAGGTAGCTTGAATCATAATCTCTCTCTCTCTCTCTCTCTCTCTCTCTCTCTCTCGCTCGCTTTCTCTCAAGTATCGAATTTAAGATGTTGATAGAGTTGAAAAGAGACGCTGATGATAGAATTCAAGAGTGATGTTGATATTCTTTCTAACGGAGTACAGGTGCTAAAATCAGGGACTGCGCAGTCTGTACCTATTACGTTTATGACTACAGTTAGATATAATTAGAAGATATCGCACATATGCTTGAAAACTGGAAGAAGGCTTCGTTATTATACCAAATATGCGAGTAAATCTATCCAGATGAGATCGCTAGTCGATTATTCAGTGACATTTTGACTTTATTGAATGACATGATGATGTAATTGTGAGATTAAACTAGATATCCGCAAATCCTGTTTTTTTTTCTTGTACAAAAAAGAATACTCGAAAGGTTTTGATCAGCGTTGAAATCAGTTCGTTACTGTGGATGATATTTATAATAACCAATGATACTTTGTACGTAGATTCCCGTGACATAAGAATTGTATATTCAGCGTACGTTATTCCAATACGTTGTTGTCCATGCAACCTTTCGCATGAATGGTACACCATCTGGATATCGATGGTGAAGCGAGCGCGATCATGATTTGAATGTACGTGCAATGAGAGATTTCTTTAGCTAAAGATTAACTGTCTCGAAGGAATACTTACTTAAAAAAACGCTTGTGCAATCGTTATATCTTGAGGCTGAAGCGTACAAACTGCTTTCAAATAATCGAACAATTTTCAGATGTCTTATGCGAGTTGATAACGATTTTTTTTTTCTAAATGACGGAAAGAACAATTTTGCTAAAGTATCTGAAAATTATTTTTGTCGAACCAAAATAATTATGCAGAACGTTTAAACATTGATGATAATACTACAAAAGTTTTAACGTTCTAGCAGTTTAAGCGTCCTATATAATTATTTTCAGATCTGTATCTATACTTAACTAAATGTTACAATAGATGCTTCAGCAAAACCATTCTTTGTGATATGATCAAAAAGAGAGAAGGGAGGTGACTAAAGGATTGATAGACTAAAAATAAATAATAAACATATTTTGCATGATTTTCTTTCTTCAGATTTTTAATTGTAAAGCTTATTTATGATATTATATATATATATAATATATAATATATACATAATATATCATATGTAACAACATATACACACCCACACACACACATATTTAATATGCCTATATACTTTAAAAAATTATGAAAAAGCTATGATTCCAAATTATAATTCTTTGAAAAAACTAAATTCCATTATAATTTCGTAGGAGCGATAGTTCTGAAGTATAGGTGTAATAATCATCCTTCTTATTATTACATTAATTGATTACATTTTCAAGCTAAAGCCGCGCGAAGAATTCTCTCAGATCAACATTCTTCCATTTCCCTTGTAATCAGCTGTCACCTGTCCCACCGCGACTTCCTAGTCCGATGGGTGACGGCAGGCAAGAGGTTATCGCGATGCAGTGAACTACGACCGAGACAGACAGAGCCAGCTGAGCTATGAATAAACCGCGCCTAATAGTCATCGATACGCGTAATCGAGCCTCGGAATTGACCTATGGGGTTCCTGCAATCACTAGTGCCGCAGGACAGGGATAGTCAACGTGCGCGGAAGAAGGAGCGAATCAAGGGACTTTGCTGTCGTTCAGCGTGTCTCACCTGAAGACGACGGTGAAGGTGCGGCATGCAGGGACGTAACAGCATGCGCTGCTGCAACCTATTGCTAGGATGCGCACGGCTTGGTACATGGCCGACCTGCGCCACCTCGACTCGTCTATCACCTGCCGATAGATTTATCAAGTATCGGCACCTCCGCGTCCATAATTTATACGTCTTCCCCTTGGCTCAAGTGAACGTTACGACAAGTCTACGACGTATGTCCGTAATCGCTAACGTCGGCAGTATTCGCAACGGAGCATCGAGTTTCGTCCTAATGCGGATTTAAAGACTTTTCAATCGCTTTTAATTTCCTGGAAATTCGACAAAGCTCAAAGTTTCTTTGTTCTATCCGAATTAAGATAAGAATTGAGGAGCAATCTATATTTCTTTTGTATTGTAATTTAATCTTTCGTTGGCAAATGTGAAATTTCCATCTTTTATTCACAACTCGGAATTTTCCAACTTCAGTGCAAATTTTTTTATTGCTCCAAACTATAAAAATCTGACAAAAAATTTTACATATTTGTGGAAGCTTCAACACAACGAATTTTTACTAATAGAACTTAGATTGTATCTTACTTGTTTTTTTCTTACGAATTTAAATTTATCTATTCACATTCAAAATTCACATTCAGAACATCGACTGTGCCTTTAAAATCTGACATTGCCGGCAGACTGCAATAAATAAATTCTCTCTCTTAATTGGTTAATTACAGAACAAGATACAATCACAGGGAAAGTGAAAATAGCCCAATTATCTTAGGTTTCATTTGATTTTATATGTTAGTATACATTTCTACATTCACATTACAGTAGGAATTGTGTACGAATTTTTTAAATAATTCGAATTTTATCAATGCGAGATTGTGTCACTGCAGTACTATTTAAGATTCATGCTAGGTAGCCAAACTAGCTATTCAAGCTGAATTATTAGTGAACTTCGATCGAGTTCAACACAGCCTGCACGGAAACATTCGTTACATTGAAAATTGAAGCACCTGTCTGCCAAACATTCTGCGATCTCTGGGTGATTATTTCGAGAACTTCGTAAATGTACACATAAAGGACAGCTGAAATATCTAAAAATTTAGCTGAAAAGAGAGTCTGCTTATAGCTGTTAAATGTTAAGTGAAATAATATCAACCAAATGTTTAGTCAAGCATGAAAGCCAATGCTGCAAAAAGTTTTGACATTCCAGCAATCAGTTTGAGCGTCTTAAATAATTATTTTGATAATCCAACAAAGTTATTTTTAGATCTGTATCTAGCTAAATTTTTTAGATACTTTAAGAAAACTGTTCCTTCCGTCTATGTATGATACTATGACCGGTATTTACAGTCGATTCTTATACTAAATATATCTTATATTAAATCTGTTTTAAGTACGGTCTTAAGATGTCATAAGTCAATCAAAGGGCTCTGTATTAATATCTTAAGACATTACTTAAGATAGTCTCAAAATAAGAACAAACTATGAGTATCTCCCTATACAACATAAAATTAGCTAATTATAATTATAATTGAATTAACGAATTAATTCGTGACAGTTTCGGGAGAGAGAAAATGATTACTGATAAATATAATGCTTATTTCATTAAACATACATAGCAATCGCCAAACGGGTTTCACTTCTGATACTCGCTGAGTCTGATCACAAGGTAGAGAATCTGCCGTGTATATTTGCTTCAAGTGAGATGTTACCATAACTTTCGAGCTGCGCCATCACTTGCATAATTCATTTTCAGCCCGGAAGGTATCAGAGCGGTGGACTCGTTCTCGTAAAGCACGAGCTTCAATTGCGAGCGATCCAGTTCCCGAAATTCGCAGACCTTAATTACAGGATTTGCTGCTACAGATTATAGAGGATTATTAAAATTACAGAGAATCACGTTTTTCATTTTTTTATTCTCTTTCTACATTGTGCAACTGTTTTTATCTCGTTACATTATATATACTGTCTGCCATATTTTAGGTAATACTTTTATATAAATAAATAGTGATTTTTCAGATATTTATTATATGTATAGCAATATAAACTTTATATTAGAAATTTTATATATAAAGCATTATTTCTCGTTCGAAATTCTAAATATGTAATAATTTGACAATCAAAAGAAATGTTTAAATAGACATCTGATGAATAGTCAATTCGTAAACTGTAAAGTGCTGACTTTACTAAGCTAACTGTTCTACTAATAATGATAATGACCTGCGGATTTATAATGAGCATAAGTTATAGCATCTGAAGTTCACGAAGTTCGATGTTCGGGATTTCGACCTTTCGTGACCATCCGTTTTGATATCATTATTCGTGACTGGTTCTGGAGAGTCAAGACCGCGACCACGTGGCCGGTAACATTTTATGTCGGCGGTGCATTCCGACGCGGCGATTTTCCCGGGCTCGATTTATCATGGGCGTCGCGACGGCCCAAGCCGTATTTGTTAATGCCCATAGTGTACTTTGACCGCCATTCACCTAATCTTCTGTCTCGCTAGTTCATGCATCAATTGCACGTTCCTCTCGTATTAGATAGTATCGCATGCCATATAATAAGATATCCATCCATCTTAGTGGATTCCCAATTAACCAGTGTTTGTCTTGTCTCGTTTCTTCGATCTTACGAGTCTTATGAATCGAACCGGCTCATCCATCTGCTGCATCATTGCTTTGCGCGACTGGAGGCTTCTCTCGCTCATTTCTACGGACGTTTTATGCGCGACTGGCGTGGGTGGAACAATTCGAACGTTGCCTGCAAGAGACTTATCTTCAAAACGGTTAACTCCCGCGCTTTCACCTAGACCATATATTTCTTGGTCGTTCATTCAGTTGTCCTTTATTGTTCTGACGCATGAATAACAGCGTTGTCTCGTGAGTTATCTTAGCGTGGCTCTAATTACACGAATCTTTCCGTATATGGAAACAACGATTTTATTACAATATACGAAGTATATTTAAAAATTTAGATAGATATAGATCTGAAAATAATTTCGCTTGATTATAATAATTATGTATATATAAAAAACTCAAGCATGATGAGCAATGTTGCAAAAAGTTTTGCTATTCAAACAACCATCTTGGACATCCCCTACATAATTATTTTGTCCAATATTTTTTAATCTTTAGCTAAATTTTTAAACTTCAGCAAAATTGTTACTTAATTCCGTGTTGCACACTATGTGTTTAATGCAATAACGAGAGAAAAATATTTGGTATTTGTGATTATAATTGCATGATGAAATAATTATGGTTAGGTGCTTTATTTTTACGATTACTGCTACAACGATAATTTTATATGTATAGTTCTCTCAAATATGAAAAAATTGTACTAAAATAAACATTTTTATTTAATAAGTATAATTGAAATTAAAGTGAATATAATTATTTTTTTTAATTTACTTATTATTTATGTGGTAACAATAACTAAAAAAATGTTCAGAAAAACTAAAGATGTCAAGCAGTGTGCGTGATTATTATTAATAGCACAATTATTGACTATATATGCATGATTAAAACAACTATATAATTATCTCAAAAATACTGTAAATTATAGTTAAATTATGGTAATTGCAATCATTTCTCATTGTCAGTGTAAGCACGCATCTGCCTAACTTTGTAATGTGATCCATCGTATATAAAGATACATGCGATAAAAATATATGAGTTATGTAAACATAAAAATATTTATTGAAAATATGGTTCCTATTTTTAGAGGTGCAAGGTATATATGACAAAGTTTAATATTTATCGTTCTTCGTAAATAAACAGTAAAGCTACACAAAGTTGTAACCGCGCGATAATGATATATCGCGTGTGTCGAGATTTTTATTAACGTTACGCGATACTTTTATATTCAACAAGAACCGTACAAATAAAAGGTATTACATTAACGATTACAAAAACTCATTTGCATGCATATGCACGCGCATTAATTTTGATAGCGTAATATTTACGACACGTATAAAAAAAGGGAACGATACTCAAGCGATATGATAACGAAGTTGCAATTTATTGCGAAGCAATAGTGGGCGCTGTCGTAAAAGTTTGCAGATTAATGCAACGCGCATATAAATCGATATATCTTCTGCATATCTTAATCTGGATGTCATCGTATGTTTGTGTTTTATGAGCGGTCGATTCTCACTGCTCTTTCGATATCTTCTGGATTATTAAAGAGATGCCGGCGTGACTTGATCGATAGTACAGACTTGTCAATTCCAAATTAAAAATACCGAATGGCAAAATCTTTAATTCAGTTTCTTATCGTTCAAGCTCACTCAAATGGGTACGTTTGTTCTTATTTAACATATTCTACCGCTATCTTTTGCCAGATCGAGCACCTACTGCCAAATACAATTACCATTCTGCTTGTTATTCTACACACATACTTTATGTGTACATGTGCATAAAAGCATTTCAATCTAAATTCCTTTTTTATAGGCTTTTAATCTTATTTTTATCAATATTGTGTTATTCTTCGTATACACTGTTAAATCTGTAGTATCAGATTTAATCTAATTTGAGTCGTAACTGTTCCTATTTAATATATCGTTATTTTATAATAAAACAACAGAGTTAAGTAATTTAACATTGGGTTAAATTTAACATTATATAATTAATTTAATTGTTTTAGTAATAAAATAACGATACATTGAGTAGGAGCAGTGGCGGCTTAAATTAGATTAAATTTAACACTATAATAATAGTATAATTTGCATAATGGCATTGAAGGTTTCGCACATATGATTTACAGAATTTTTATAATTCATACATTGTCGTGAGTTGACATAAGATAAGTGCAAATATAAGTAATATTAAGTGTAATTTTTTATATTTTTTCATTCTTAGCATAAAATTGGTAGTTCTCACTATTCCTTAACATGTCTTAGCTTTAATTATATACAAGATTTTTACGATTCTGTAAAATCAATTCGAAGATAGCCGAGCGAAATGTAAATATCGGTAATTCGCTATCCAGTATTCCCTTAATGAATAACGTACTCTCGCATGTACATCGTTTGCCCTGTATTAATTGAAATCGATGGTGGTTGGTAAGATCGGAATAATTTTTTATCAAGAATCTTATTTGACTTTTTAGATTCTAATAAAACATTATTGTGACTGAACAGTGAATTGCAATATGTCTATCTCTCACGCGTAATGTACCTGTATTTCAACGAAAATTATAAGAAGCGGCTATTTCACGTTTTCGAGCAAGAAATTGACATATATAACTGCATTTTGAGTTTACTTTCTTCACTATTGCAATTACGTCTTTGTCAATTAGCGTACACGAGATTGCACTTAATTATGATAAAGACACGTCAACATATGTGGCTTAACAAAGAAATAATCGTTTCATCTCGCGTTTGCGTCACGCAAGCCGCGTGACACGGTCTTGAAGCCATAAATGTGACGAAAGATGAACTTTAATTATTTCCAGAATAATTTCTATCCTGCAAACTGAGCGCATTTTGTAGCGCGTGAAATCATACTACAATAAGAGAAAGATCTTTGGATATTTACGACTGCATATTATAGTAAAATAATTATGGCTAAGAGAGAAAGTGGTCCATTTTTATAATTATTACTCTATAATATTAATAATAACAATTATATTTTTATAGTTCTAACAAAAAAATACAAAATTGACATCGAAAATGGTGATTAATTATAGTTATGTTATGGTATAGTTGCAATTTTTTTAAATTCTTTTTTGTAGAAGTATTACATTGTACACATTTTATAACATAATTATTCTTGTTTATATAATTTTTTAATTTAACATACCGACGTTTTTATTATAAATATATTTTTTACAATATATATAGAGAGAACGAAGTTGAAGTATTTAAAAATTTAATTAGTTACAGATCTGAAAATAATGTATATTTCTACACATGTCGCAGCCATAATCGGTCATCTTAAAGCAATAAGCATACGTCAATACATGTATATATCTTTTACTCTGTTCTTATCATAATTAAATAATCTAAATAAAATGTTCACTTCGACTACACACCCACCGACGACGGTATCTTCGATTGTCTCGGCCCACGCGAATTTCTTTCCTTTTTCCTACAAAACATAGATATCGGTGTGAAAGTTCAGCGATCCCATCCGTGGGTTCCTTTCCGAGCCGCGAACGTTCTGTGGATAGACTTACGGCACTTCGCGTGGAATAACGTTTAGGCGTTATCGCGTGCGTTATCTTCGCACCTGATGGATAACCGGTGCTTTGTACAACGAACCGCCATCGATAAATTTTCTAAACATCGTAGTGGCCCCCGCGGCACGAGGGACGAGAGATAATACTCGACGATTAATCGACCCAAGCGCGCGGCCGCCCGCGCTAATCTACGCGCCGCGTGTACGCGGGCCCGGAAACTTAATTGAAAACACATAAAGCTTAACGAGTTCCGCAACGCGGGTGGCATGTCCACCCACCTTCCATCCTGTGCACGCGCACGCGAGCACTCGCGCATATTCCGTGCGGCTAATGCGCCCACCCGCTGGATTATACGACGCGTAATAATGGATGTTGCCGGACGCGAAGCATGGAGTAAACGGGAACCACCAATCGTTCACTCGTGAATGACACAGATGTGTCCGAAATCGTCTTTCCATTTCGTTAAAAAAAAAAAAAAAAAAAAAAAAAAACCAACGCCTTTTAGTAATCGCTTGAATTCGACTTCAATGAGTGTTTTCCATTTGGTAACATAAATGTTGTTCTGTCTTTGTTATTCTCTGAATGTCAAGAAAGATAGAATGAGATTCGTGTCGACTTGTGTCAATAAATGGGAAGCACCCATTGTTAACTAACGCCAAAATCATTTATTGAAGCTGGTTCTATAAAATCCATTTAATTTATATTAATAAAAAGCATTAATTTAAGAAATCAAAATAATATAATTCGAAAAGAATAAATTCTAAGCATATTTTAATAAGAATAATCAAAATTTGCAAATGTAACTTAAAAAAATTGAACTTGTCACTTTTTACAAAGGAATTTATAATTGAGTGGATCCAATAAACCACCATCAACTTTAGACGGTTAAATCTCGCTGGATCGTTCAATCACATGCGATATTCTTTAATTTTTATATATAATTATTTTTATTGCTGCTATGCTAATTCATAGAAAGAACGATTTTGTTGAAAGATCCAAATTTTTGCTTTGATTCAAATCTAAAAATAATTTTATTGGAGCATCAAAATAATTTTGTTAGAACCTCAAACTAATTGTTTTAGAATATTAAATTTACTTTTGCTCATGATTTTTTAGTTTTCATTATTTGGATGGTTCCAACAAAATTATTTTCAGATCTACGTCCAAAATTTTAGGTCTTTCAAAAGCTCTTTTCATGTATTAACACCTTCATCCTTATTATATTCTTACGTTATATCCATTATGTTAATATTTATCTAAACACGCATAAGCTCCTAGGCACAAGTCACCGTCATGGATTAGTACGACGTGATTCAAAAGTCGCGAAACTTAAATCGCATCGTTGCAAACGCAGGATCCTACAACGAGTGACTACCTTTACCTCCGGGTCACGAGGCAAGCGCTTTATCTTCGACGCCCGCGCACCGCATCTAACGCGAGATCGATTCTCTCAGCCGATTCAGACACCCCCTCTTTTTCTTGGCGGATTAGCGGGGTTCTTTTATTCGCCACTGGACACGCGAAGCGCTATAAACCTCCGCGAACTCCTACTTATCTCTCTCAATCAAACCCCCGACTTTGCACGGCGATCTTTAGCAGCGAGGCATTAACGTCGGACGATTATCCCTCAATTTGGCGGATTTTAAAAAATCTATGGTGCAAACTCTGCTCATAAATCGATGGATTAACCCCGGCGTTTAACATTATCAATTACCCCCCTTGATGTTCCCTTACGCGCATGAGAAGAAGGGAGAGAGAGAGAGAGAGAGAGAGAGAGAGAGAGAGAGAGAGAACGAATACCTATGCGCGAAGAAAAAAGAAAAAAGAAGTGAAAAAAAATTAAGAGTAAAGACCTCGTGAGAGTAGGAGCGAGCTCCTAGAGGGAAGATGAAGGTGAAATGGACAGAAAGGCAAAACATAGCTAAGACCACGTATTACTGTTAATGCTTAGGATTAACCCTGTCGCTGGCGTGGGCGAGGCGATGATATAGCGAACGCGAGAGGGATGGTCTCACCGTAGGTATGGTAATTTAGCAACAGAAGAAGAAGATGTTTACTACAAAGATTTAAGGGCTAAGATTTAAAGTAATTAACAATTTTGGAGGCAATGAAGGTACCAGAAGGTACCGGAAGGAGGATTTTTCTTGTCGAAGAATAAAATCCTTGAGAGGATTTTTCTCCTCGAAGAATAAAATCTTTCAGAGAATTCTTTCTTTGAAGAATAAAATCCTCTCAAGGATTTTTCTCTTTGAACAATAAAATCTTTTAGGGGATTTTTTTTCGGAGAATAAAATTCTTTAGAGGATCTTTTTTTTCGAAAAATAACATCAAAATCCTATGATCTGATATAATTTTACATAATTTTGTAAATTGAGGAAGGACGATTTATAAATGTACGCAGTTATTGAATGGCTGGTATCTACATATTTCAACTGTAATATCATTATACAGAATTCAAGCTAGCTGAGTTCAAATTTATAACCACGTATTCGATAAAATTAATTACATTTTTTAATTAAATCTTTCCTTTTTTGCATATATGTATTATAAGTAGTATAATGTGGAAAGAGATGGTATAGATATTATTAATCTAGAGTTACTTGAACTAGACTGTTCGCGCGAATTCTATCTTTTAATCGTTAATTTAACTTCTTACCGGAAGCTCTTTTTATAGAAGCATAATTAAACGCGTCATCTCATACGCCAATTACAAACATTGTTATATTTTAACGTCAGAGATCACGTTAATAGTTAAACGGGAAAAAGAAAATGAGAAAAAAAAGATTAGGGTGAAACGTAAGACACCGACGGGTGAAGCTCTGTCACATCACATCGTTTTCAGTAGTGACGACTGCGTTCTCCATTAGATAATGAAGATCATGGGATTATAGAACTACGCGAAGAGTTAATGGCCATAACGAGACGTCCTGAACGAGACTTCAAAGGAAGAAAGAGAAAAAGTGTCCGAAGCAGCGGCTAGTAAGCGAAGCCGCCCCATCCGGCGCATGGAAATTGCGGCTAATAATACTGCTGTTACTGTGCTGTTACATCGTGGTTCAATCGACTGAATTTATAATGATTCCTCGATACGATTCGAAGACGCTTGACCGCCTTCAGATCGCTCACGAGATTTCTGCCATGACAAAACGGATAATTGATGATCGGTTAGATGCGTATCGAGAACAAATCATCGTCATATTATTTATCATTAATGGTAAACAGAACGAATAATTTTCATCATTAATGATACACGAAATGAACGATTTTATTGCAGCAAAAATTTAGAATTGGATACAGAACTGAAAATAATTTTGTTAGACTATCAAAATAATACTGAGAAAAAATATACTATAATAAATGTTGATAAAAATATTTATTTGAATAATACTAGTTTAACATTTATTTACGACAAATAAATAAAGAGAATAATAGTTACATCAAATTTATTGGTTCTTCAAATAAATACGTATATGTGTATATTTATTAATAATAACATTTATTAAAATTTAATATATATTTTCTTAGTATGACATTCAAGATGATTGCTAGAATATCAAAACTTTTTACTAACTAATTTTTTACTTCAGCAAAAGATACGTTTCGCTTGATTGTAATGCTTGTGAGCATCACTTTATTCTTGTTTAACATTTGATAAATAACAAGGAAAAATGATGTTACGAACGCCAAGTAAAACGTATCCAAAATTGTTCTTTCTCCGTATCTTTGATAATTTTTATTTATCTTTTGAAGCAAACAATGAATAATTACTGTCTAATAAGTACTGTCTAAAACTTTTAGAGTGAAATCTAAAGAGTAAAATCTTACTTTCAAAAATTGAAAATCGAGCCGCTCTTTTTCAAGACAGACCTAATTTTTATTTTTTAAAAGGAGCTTCCACTTCAAAAAAGAGTAGTTTTGAGTTAAATTGTCATTAAGCACACATTGTAAATTAATTTATTAAAAAAATAATTTATTAAAACAAAATTATCGTTTAAAACGAGTCTTTATAATATTTTGAACCTTCTTATCACTCATCCCTATAAACGGAATCGAAGGAACTTTTAGGAAGGATTACCAAAACAACTCGGCGGTTTTGTCGAAATTGCATGATGATGATCGCACGTGCAGGTAAACCATCGTAACGAAATGAGTTTGCAAATTTACTTCAATTAGAAGAGATGATGAAGGAAGCGATCTATGATGAATGAAAGACGTGTAGTCAAAATATTATCGGCAATACGATCGACAGCAGTCTCGCAAAGCCGCCGCGTCTTCCCGCTCGATCTCGCGAATGTATTGCCTTGCTAACGCGACTACTAATTAGTAACAGTAATGTCACGGGCATTTAACATGCTTGTCAGTCGGCTCACAAATCGCAAAACGTGCTGCAAGATACATGCAGCGGCCAGATTCAATGTTGGCCGGTCGCGGTGTCAACGGGTCAAAGGTCGTCAAAACTCTCTCGATAGCGAAGTAAATTGCAATGCTATGCTATGTAACACGGTAATAAACCTACCAATTTTTGAAGAATATAGAAATTTACATGGAAACGATTCATGGTAGTCGCGAAATTTCGCAGAAAATCTCGCGATCGTAATGATAAGCGAAGTTTAAGCCTCGAGTCAAGCTCCGATTGCTCGTGCAATTCTGTAAAAAGAAATTATAAAGCGATTTGTAACACACCGTCGCGTGGGATTGGGAGATCTCGAGGTGGATTGAACGCTTGCGCTTTATTCGTTCCGTTGATTTATTCGCGAGAAGTTGCATGAGCTGCATCGTACTCACGCCTGACATCGACCTTCGATCCTCGATCGCTGATGGATCGAGGGCACAGTACCGTGACGTGCCACGGCACGTTCGCACAAAGTGGCAAACGCGTAGACATTATATATAATAAAAAAAAAAAAAAAAATACATGTTGCTCGTATTATCTCGCTTGCATTCGATATCTTCTCGGAACATCGATTTATTCGCGATTTTACTTTTGAGCATCCTACGATAGTAGCTATTACTCGAAACACGGCACGCTCCTTACAAGGTGCGAGAGATACCGCGTAATTATGTAAAATACCGTAATCAGTTAGACGGCAGGTGATACCGGTTCTCAGAAATAGGTTTCCAATCTGCGAGAACGTCTTCTCCCTCTTTATACAGAAATATCCCTCGGTGTAATCCGGCCCCTTAGATTAAAAAACGAATATTAACATCGCCATCACGTATGCAGTGAATCATGCTTTCCGTTAAATCGGGAGGTCTCTCTTATAGAATCCCGTTTGGATTAATCATGAATTTCCGTAGCTGTAAGTTCTTATAAATGGATAATTTATTTATAAATTATCCATTTATTGATAAGTATTAGGATTCGTTCTGCAATTGGAATTCAAATAATTCATGTTAAAACAAAGTAAAATTATTTACTTTCCACGTGTTTTACGCTTTATCCATCTTGCGCTCTGATCATCGTATTTTTATTACAGATAGGCATCGTAGATGGTGCCCCTCACCTTTTGCGTGCGGTATATCTTTTTCATTCGCCTCTTTATAATTTTCCGATTTATCATAAAGCAATCTCGTATGTACGCAATCAAGTTATTATTACTAACATTTTTCCAGCAAGCAAGCAGGGATAAATGAAGGAAATGTATTTCTTTTGCAGCGTCCCCGTCTTTGCCACCGTTGGGCGAAACAGCGTGGGACAGAGATCACGATCGAAGCCGGGAGAGGAACCGGGATCGCGAGAGGGTGCGGGAAAGGAGCGGCGAGAACGAGAGGGAACGTCAACAGGAAAGAGAACCCGCGATCAGGGAGAGGGAGGTGCGGGATCGGGAAAGGGAACGCGATCGCGACAGGCAAAGGGACAGGGAGAGAGACCGGGAAAGGGACGTATCGGTCTGCATGATGGAACCACCCGAGTCTGTCTTCATCTCCCCTACTGCGGCCCTTCTCGCGTTGCAGAGGATAAAGGACGCTTCTCTGTAAGTATTATTATTCACCTGTTGCGTCTCCCACTTAGACAGGCGTGTCCGCGTTGCTTGAAGACGACGAGAGAACAGCGTTGAGATGGGAATAGCGTTGAAAGTTAAAAGGCTGGGTACAGCGTGATTGAGACGAGCGCGTGATAAAAGTTGATGATTAATTGATAATTGATATTGCCGCCGGCGTAACACGTAACGATATATGCTAAGCAAGTCCGCATTGTAGATGGATAATGCGGGAATAATTTAATGTCGCTAGTGTCTCTGATAATTCTAATTAAAGAAATTTTCTCTCGCGAGAATCGTTGATCATCTAAGGGGGAATTCGCACGTGTAAAACTTAGAACGTATATATTGAAAGTGCCGTAGCCAATTTGTACAACGTAACAAAAGTATCTGTACACTGAGAAAAACAAACGTTGTTTATTTGAATTAAATTAATTTAATTGTCTTTATCTTATTTTTTTTTTTGTTGGATAACGTATGCATTTATATGTATAACATTTAAACTGTCGAGAATGAAGACGTGCAGAGTAAACGTCCGACAATGCAGAAACATACGTGTGCGTTGAAACTTATTAACTATATTGCCATGCGGAATACAAAGACTGACTTTATTATCGCTTTACAATCGGTCGAAAGCAGCAGGGTATACTCGCGAGTACTCATTCACGACGGTGATTCTTACGTATAGTCGTATTTCATCGAATGCATAAGTACGTCCAGGGTTAATAGGACGAGATCGTGCGCTCGCTGTAAATCTCGTTTAATTTGCTCTCGCCGCGCACCCGCGCGATTGTCGTTTTCATTGTGCCCGGGCTTCTCCCGCGATCCATCTAACATTATAGAAACCGTGTTCTGACACACACACTAAGAAACATAGTAATCTCGTGACACCCGGCGCACGCTAACAAACCTCATTTTACACGTCCTGTCACGATTTCTTTCAAGCACGCGCCTAAGTAATTTCGACTCGCTCCTTTCGCCCAATTAGCGTGACGCCGATCCATTATACGCTCTTTGCAAATCAGCGTATCTATACGGCGCGTTGCGCACGAACTTTGTTTGGCGCTTATCCTTGAAACGGATCTTTCAGTTAGCGATTTTAGTTCGTTGGAAAAATTGATCGTTATCTAAAAATATGAAAAGACGCGTGAGAATCATTTTAAGGTTAAATTTATTCAAGAATTTAGTAAATAATCTGGTAACCAATTATACGGTTCTTTATTTGAATTTTATATAATTATTTTTATCTTAATCCACACACGTTTGATGAAGAAATAATTATAAATCACGTCCGATGTAAATTGCAGCTTGTCTTTTGTGTATATTTTTTATCTCTTTATATGTACGTGAAAAATCTGCGATGAATTCGCCGCATAGAAAAACATATTGTATATCAAGATAAATTTTGCATTTAATTGGTTTATATTAGAGATGTTTTGGCATGATTATATTTTGCATTGAATTAAATTAATTTTTATTCTCCAAAATCTTTTAAAAAGTACAACATTACTTGCAAACAATTCAGTACATTTTATAACAATTTTATAATAATTTGTTTATATTAGAAGTGTTCTGCTATGATTACATTTTGCATTAAGTTAAATTAATTTTATTCTCCAAAATTTTTTAAAAAGTACAACATTGTAGCTTGCACAAACGTACATTTTATAACAAATATGTACATATTTCTCAGTTGTTTTTTGTCTGTCTATTAAATTGTCGCACGAAAAGAACAGTTTTGCTGAAATATTTAAAATTTTTGCTAGATACAGATGTGAAAGTTTTGTTGGAAAAATAATTATATAAAAATCTTTATGCATGATAATAATACTGCAAAAAATTTTGATATTTTAGCTTAAATTTATTATAATTATTTTGATATAATTAACAAAATAACTAACAAAATTAGTTTTAAATCCAGTATCTACATTTTTAGATTCTTCAACAAAACGTTCTTTCCGTACTTTGTTATGTCTAGCTGATTAGTGGTTACAATTTTTCTATCATACTATTGTACATTAACTTTTCCAAGTTTTACTTAGTTATACAGTTTAATTTTCAGTGAGTGACATTACATAAATGTTCCTGTCACATTTTGACAAATCAGATTTTAACTTCTGTCTACAGTAGGAAGCCGTCTATAGATTGCACTGTGCAACATGCTAGTTAGTTTCGTAGTTTTTCGTTTAAAATGCATTGTGATGCGTTTCTGCGACGTGGCTCGCAAACGTGCGGTCTTCTCGCCGCTATAACGCGAGGGTTAACGGACTGCAACGTGTAATATAACAGCGAGATCGTTAGAAAAGTATGTTAGGAGGCAATATGCAGTTGTTAGTTCATATTGAAGTACAGCGAATAATTAATTTTCCATGGCGTTTATGTGTCGACAGAGAGAGAAACACGAACGAATAAAGACACATAGCTGGTACTTTCCGAGGGGCGGTTTGAGGTAGACGCGAGCCGGATTATCGCGACTGGAAACGGATTTATGTCAGTTCGCGCAACACGCCGTTCTAGTTTATAGCGTGAATGGTACGAGGAAGGCCCTCACATAGCTTCGATGAAATACGGCGCGGGTAAGAACGCGTCAGTAGTACCGACGTCGTTTTATCTAGCTAGAGTTTAAAACTCCTCCAATTCTCGATCACGGCCCGGATCGCACGTTGCAGATTAGTATCGTTCCGTAATTTATTGTTCCGATGTGAATTTATATAAAATATCGCTTTCAAGTAGAATAACTTTATGTCGACGAGCTATTACGTTAATAGTAAAATTATAATGATAACAAAATGAACACAGATATGAAAAAAGCGATAGTAACTTAATCCTTTGAGTTAAATATTTTGTCAGTTTTAACTTCTGTGTGTGTTAAAATTAAATTTCTCAACTTTAAAGTAAACAATATATTATACTCAACATATGTACTTAATTAATAATAAACTAAATTTGAGTCAAATTTAATACATTAATTTGTTTGTGTTTTAGGTTTAATACATTTCTTGAATAAAATCGTCCATTGTTTTAATTAAATTAACGACGTATTAAGTAGGAGCAGTGGCGGTTTAGAAATGATTAAAAATAATTCAAATTGTGAGTAAAAATATGAATTTAATAGTCTGGAATGTATAAGAGGCATATTAAAAATTTAGGAAAAATTGTAATTAAACGTGCTAAAATAGTTAGAGTCGAATTTATTGCGATCGTTTAAAAGCATCAAAATTTTCGATATTTATGTAATTCCTTCAGATTACCTTTCGGTGCTTATCTCGTTTCTTTCTTCATAAATGATTCGAGGGTAATATTTTGCACTGCGTCAAATTGACTGGTACAAATATGGCACGCCCTAAAAAACGCGAGTCTATCTATATTGTTGCCACGTACGAGTTTCATGGAAAAACAAGTCCTACCAGAATTCAGTGCGTCAAGTTGAGATTGATCGAGCTGGTCCGATATACCTTTCTTGTTTCCATCGATCGGTCCGGCCACCATTCGGCCGATTGCGCGCTTTCGACGAATCGCTCGGTTTTTCGAGTACTTACCGAGAAAGGTACTCCGGCTCGAAACGAAAACTTCGCATTACAAGTAACATCGGAAATTGGTACACTTATCTAGATGAAAAAGCAGTACATTATCTGGAAAAATAAGTTACACTGATTTTACAGTAAAGAAAAAAAACTGAAATTGTACTAATTTAAACTTCAACTGTTAGAATAAATAATTTTACACTCTGTGATAAGAATTATCAAATTTAAACTTAAGTTCTTAATTTTTAAGTTTCTTGTCTTTTAAAAAATGTTTTTCTTAATAAATTTTTATTTTTACTCAACGTGGATATCTAAGACCTTGATATTACTTTTTAAATCGTTTTTACTTTTAGAATGTTAAATAAATTTTTTTAATATAAAAATGAAAAAATATAATATTAATCCTCATATAAATAGGCGTACAAAATCATACAGCGATCATTACAAAGTGGCTTTGGATTGCTATGGCTTTTCTCCCTTGTGGAGATTAAATATTGGATTGTTTGATTCGTCTTTTATTTGTGATATTGTGACTATTTTTAGTAGATTGGGATTCATTCAAGAAAAAGAAGAAGAAAAAGTAGCTCTGATCCCATATGTCTACATACTGGTTAAATTAGAATGAAAATATTAAAAATGAACTATTATTATATAGTTTATATTATTTTAATAGTTTATATTGTATTGTAAAGTACACAGCTGCTTGCTGTGGCTTTAAGGAATAACTGAGAGTTATTCCTTAGAAAAAGAAGGAGTGAGAGATCATCTGTCGTACAATCGAGTCTACATGTTACAGCGCAAAACGATTGATGAAGACGTCTCTCGTCCATATAGGAATTGATATTGGTAACGACTGGAACGGCAAAATTTTTTTGTCGCTCGTTTCTTCATCGTAATCAATGTCATCTCGAATGTATAGTGTATAGTTACGAAGGTCGAGTGCAAAAAGGCACACGCGATCCCAGGACCGATCCTTTCATAATTCGCGGCATGTTGCGTTACGCCGTTTTATGAATCGTATTTGATTTCTTCTTGATTTCTTCTTGACGATATTACCTCGTATCTCTTTGGTCGTTTCATTTTAAACGACTTTACCTGCCTGTAATATAATCAAAAACTAAGTGAGTTTTTCGCTTATACCAAGAGAAAGGCTAGCATAAGTCGGACATTATTGTTACTAAACATTAATAAATTCTTAGAAGATAAAAATAAATTATAATTAAAATGAGCCATGAAGAATTTTATTCAATTTGTTGAAGTTTATGACTTGATCTGTCTCGGCTAAAATGAATTTAATAAAAAGAAGAATATTATGTTGAATGTTATAATTTTATTAATGTAACTTTTGTAAAAGGCATGCTATTTGTATTCACGTTAGGATTAACTTTTGTGGATTTAACTATCTGATTGTAGCGTGTTCCACAAACGTCCGGCGCTAGCAGCGGGTATCGGTTTGGTGGGTGGCAGAGCAAACGCCGGCGTTGGCGGAAACGGCGGCAATTTAGGTGTCGATGGCGAATGCGGCGACGCGCTGAAGAGACGCAAAGTTCACAGATGCGACGTTGCTGGCTGCGACAAAGTTTACACGAAGAGCTCGCACCTAAAAGCGCACAAGAGGACTCATACCGGTAAGTTAGTGTTAATTGCGCGAGAATATATGGCGCTTTATCGATTTTGCGGAATAGTACTAAATAATTTCGTGCAATTATTCTTCTAAACAAATTATACATTTATATTTTCATGTCAAGTTTAATTTCTTTCAAAAATAATATAATATATTTTTTTATCGCGTTGTTTTTTTATACTGTTTCACAAAAAGAACTGAAGTATATGAAAAATTTTGGTGGACTGTGAAAATAATTATGTAGGACACTTATTAAACTGGTTGCTAGAATGCCTTTTTGTAAGCATTATGACTATGTTTGAGCGTCCTATTCATTATTTTAATGGTGTAACAAAATTATTTTCAGATCTGTATCTAGTTAAGTTATTCAGATACTTCAACAAAACGTTCTTTCCGTGTTCGCATTCATTTTTGTTCCTATCAGTTATTCTATTCAAGTGTTAATTCCAGAATGCTATTGATATGTAAATTGTACATACAAATGATCGGGTCATTGAGCCCTAAGTTATGCTTTCAGTAATCATTAGAAAGTCTAATCTGCTAAAAGCTAGGATAAGCGGAGACAAGCTTTTAAAAATTTTGACCGTTATCAGTTCTAATTGTTTTGATCTGGTAATTATTATTATAACAGAAAACGTGATAAATAATTTCCATTTTTAAGCAGTTTTGTGTTATTTAAATGTTGTGAGGAAATATACATATGTTATTATATTATATATTTATTAATTAGACTGCATATTTTATACTATTTTGAAATTAAATTTTATGATGCGCTTGTTCTTTCTTTTCTTTTGACTTAATAATTAGGTTATTTGTTTATAAAAGTTTAGATTAAGAATATTTCATTAAAAGTGTAAAATATATGAAAAACTTGTGTTACTTAATTAAAGTGGCCTATTTTTTGTATGTAAAATTTTCGTATCGATAGCAATACTGTATCACTCAATAGCGATAGCATTCTTAATTACAGCACAATATGGAAGATAAGAACTCTCTTTGGTCAGGTATTCACGAACGAAAGATACCGCTATGTCGAATACACCATTGGAATTGCAAATAGAAAAAGTTAAATTACGTAGCGTCGTTGTATCATAAATCTCTCCATTCCACGGTTTAAAAAAACTATAGATAACTATTGGAACTTCAGTTAGGAAAGCTAATCAAGATGAAATAAATCAATTGATTCAAAGAAACAAACGCATTACGTTCCTGATGATCGCTATGTACGATCGTGACTCACTGCGTACGTCAGTTTGGAACGTAGCGTTGGATCGCGCGTTTCGTCATTTTAACGTCAATACCTTCTCTCCCATACGCGGTTTTCTTGGTTTACCCTATTGTTTTCAATATTGAATGTCTACATTAGATGTCCAAAGGTGCGGTGCATTTGACACTACAAATGCTTCGAAGCATTTGATTGGCCAATCGAAAGAAATAATTTTACTAATTGACCAATGAAAAAATTGCTTCGAATCATTTGTAGCATCAAAAATGAATCGTAATCCTAGATTTGTAATTGTAAGCATTGACTTAACGTGTATCACGTTCACATTTTGCCTTCCTTTTTCTTAATGAAGTTAGGAAAAGGCCCGGAATTACAAATCTTAAGATGACCTTACACGGTCAATAATACTGTCAATATTAATAAATACTGATAATATTACTGATTGTACAGTTAATATTGATGGATTTACGTGGAATATTGACGATGATCTGGATGATTTTGATTTTCGAGTATCAGCTTTATTAGGATTCATGTCATAGTACAATAGATAATGTATGTACTTATGTAAAATTAAAATGAAATATATTGTCAATAATAT
>NW_017304228.1:4377083-4380618 GCF_001594115.1 Trachymyrmex septentrionalis | reverse complement strand
GAGTATCAGCTTTATTAGGATTCATGTCATAGTACAATAGATAATGTAATACTTATGTAAAATTAAAATGAAATATATTGTCAATAATATTATATATATGTATAATCGTGTAAAGTTAAAATATTAATACACATTTTCAATATTACTGATGCAATATTACTGATCAGTATTATTGACCGTGTAGGATCACTTTTAAACACTACATAAAGATAATCATCTATGCAGGACACTCGAAATCAACAAACACACAGCATTTAAGAAAAAAGTTAACGAGAAAGAATTTAATTGCGAGGACAGCGCTTCGTCGTTATTGTATGCAATTACGTACAAATTATATAGGATCTCATTCAGCAAAGCAGTATGATGTGAGCTTTTGAAATGAGCGAATGTGGAAATCTCTTTCTGCTTACAATTATAAAAGAAACTTCGCTACGTAGAAATCAGGAATCGTTATCTCCATCTCCCCACGTTAAATCAGTGCAAAACTCGCACCTTATTACCATATATCATCGCGAGTGCGTCGTTGATCGTATAAAATAATGCTTAAGTTGATCGTACGGTAGCTGACAACTTGTCGCCCAGCTGTGTCAAGTCGACGGCAAATCGTTAGTCATCGAACATTCCTTTAGTATCTACGTGACGTTCGAATTGGACATGGTATAACCGTTCACGGTAGCTGTTCGCTGGGAGATTTACGAGTTACGAGCTCAAGAGCTCATTGTCATTCAATTACTACATAAAAAGGCAATTTTCAAAATCAATTCTTCGCACGAATTATTTAATTGTAAACGAAAATTCCTGATTTCGTTATCAATGATTGATATCGATTAATGACAGTCGTCGATTTAATCGCGTTAGTTTGCCGTGTTTCGCGAATTTATATCGGAAATGCTGTGGACTCTTCTGCATACTGCAGGATGCAACAGATAAGAGGCACACACGGCGTGGCGCCGTGCTATCCTCCGCTAGGATTTTTCACGCGCGTGATCCGCGGTCCGTCGAGGTCAGAGGTCGCCGGCATTCGCACGCTAGGATTCACGACCGTGGAGCCTCGCGGAAATTCGATACCCTTTCCGCGACGTCGCCGAGGAGGTGCCTCTGTCCAACAGCGGGAGTGAGAAGGGGTGAGAAGAGGGGAGAGGGGTAGAAGAAAAGATTCGCACTTTTATCCGCTCTCGTATACGGGCGCCCCGCGTATACATACAACCCCGGTCATTTATTACCGCGTCACGAGAGAAGCTTGGAGGAGGTCGCGCCGTTCCACGCGTTCTGTTTCATTCCGTTCCGTTCCTGACCGTGTAGATATGCACGACGTGGCGCGGCAGCGGCGGCGGCGGCGGCGGCGGCAATGGTGGTTGCTTTAGGAATTTCCGGTGGATAGATACCTTCGTGAAGGCATCGCCGCCGTCTGGCGAGGGGCACAGGCGGCGAGGAGAGAGGGCGTGGTCGTGAGAACCAGGATCTTTTGTCTGGTCCATGGTTCGAGCGAGACGCGGCGCGATCGCGGTGCTCAACCCGCAGACGCTCGCTTATACTTATAGAAATCCCTGAGGCCTTCGTTTCCTTTTCTCTTATCAGGTTGGTTGCCGTACCTTGTGCATATTTTTGGGAAATTAGGAAGAGCAAACGAATGTTTATTTTTTTTCTTTAATCGAAGACACTGTGCATTTGATACTTGAACAAAATTATGATAATTTACTATCACAGTATGTGATCTCTTTACTAAAGGTAATAATCTAATAGTTTATCACAAAAATATCGCAGTTCTACTATGTTTTATTACTGCAAAAAAACAGTTGTTGAAGTATCTAAAAATTTAACTGTATATAAATTTGTTTTATGAAAATATTTTTGTGTTTTGAATTGTCAAAATAATTACGTAGGACACTTGAACTGATTGCTAGATTGTTGCAACTTTTTGCTGCATTACTCATCATGTTCGAATCTCCTCCATACTTTATTTTGATAGTCCAACAGAATTATTTTTAGATCTATATGTACCTAAATTTTTTAGATATTTCAACAAAATCGTCTTTTCCATTCAATTTTCAACATTCTATAGTAAATAGCTTAAGCGTCCTACGTAATTATTTTGACAATCTAACAACAATATTTTTAGATCTGTATTCAAATTTTTAGATACTTCAGTAAAACCTTGTATACTAATTAAAAATAATAAAATATAAAAACTGCGATTTTTGTGATCATTTTGTGATGCTATTCAACATTTTTAATAAAAAGATCGCATATTGTGATTGTAATTTATCATAATTTTGTTCGAAATAGAGAATTTATAATATTTTGTATTATCCGTCTTGTTTTGTTTCTCGATATGAAGTGGAATTGAAATCGAGTTAGTCGTTCTAGCACGTTCTGCGCTAGTTGTAAGTGTGCTGTAGAATACATATCAGAGTTACCATTTCTTGTTCTACCTCACGAAAATTCTGCGTACCATCTTCCCGCTTCAGTTTCTCTCCATTACTCCGGTTCTGCGGAGAGAAACTTACTTCGCAGACACCGTAACATGCTTCGCGCATTAGGATACTATTATGGTAGACGGTTTTACGAAATCCCTGGTGCGCAGTGATCGGCTGGTAAACAAAAGGCCATTACTTGACATACCCAGGTCTCGTTGTGTATGTCGTATTCACCTCGCTTCGACTAATAATTGTTTCGACGACTGGCGTGCAACGCCCGTTTCTAGCGAATCGTGCCGTCTATCTGTCATTCTAACACCATTGAGATATCCTTACTGAGGTGGATACCGCCTGGATGTGGGAAATGCCAATTCATTGATTACTGTCATTTCTACCATTCCGCATAACTCGTTCGTAAATCGCGCGATCATGATTATCGTTGCGAAGCCGGCGGGAGTGATCATAAAATTACCTCGCTTTGAGGAATAATGGGCCCAGTTCTCAAAGACTCGTGATTTCAACAGATTTTGCGCACTAAATATTGCGGTTCGCTCATTTCGCGATATTTTACGAGTATTGCATTCTATCGCGATTTTCAACTTAACAATTATTGACTAATCAAATAATATTAACAAAAAGAATATACTCTTACAGACGTAATCGAATGTCATTTTTGTCATTTTTGTTTACAATCCTGAAAAAAATCATCCTTTTTATTGATCAGTTATGATGATTTTAATATTCTATAAAGTTATCAATAATAAATCCGGAATAATTCGTCAAAAGTAATCCGAAATATAACCAACAGTTTACATTTACCTTGATTAGATGAAATGACTAAATTCAAAATAAAAAAATTGCTTCTTCAAATCTCGATATCAATATTCTCTGTAGAAGACTTTCTTTATTATTTACAAAAATGACACAACTCAAAATGTGCCATTCTTGTAAAAGATATCACGATTTCTTTGAAAACCTTAAAAACACAAATGCTATTTGGCGGACGGTTTGTGAATTGTGTTAAGTTAGTTTATTTTTAATGATTGATAGAGTAGGTAATCTTTACCTAACTCTGATTCATAGTAATAAAATCGAAAATTATAGTTTTTAAGTTTCGT
>NW_017304228.1:4361445-4376983 GCF_001594115.1 Trachymyrmex septentrionalis | reverse complement strand
ACGGTTTGTGAATTGTGTTAAGTTAGTTTATTTTTAATGATTGATAGAATAGGTAATCTTTACCTAACTGATTCATAGTAATAAAATCGAAAATTATAGTTTTTAAGTTGCGCAGGAATGTGGTACAATATATCGGTTTCTTTTGAAATAAGAGAACGATATATTCTGTTAAATTAATGATTATGGATTTTTAATTATGACATATACGACTTTTTTCGATAACAGCGGATTAAAGGGCAAAATATATTATCAGCAATATTAATTGCTTCAGCGATAGTCGTAACTGAATGTTGTTCGTATTACGCGCCTCATTGACGACGTAACGGAATAATAAGAACTTAATATTACTTTTAATATCGACGAATATAGCAGCGTGCACGACGCACGTTGTTGCGTGTAACGAGAGCTGCATTACAGGTAGAGAATCATAGCTCATTATGAGCCCACGGTAAATCGCCCTTGCACGATTATATGGTGAGAGATGTTTCCTACGCCCATTAGCGTACACATAAAATTCCTTATCTAGTTGTGAGAAATCGCATAGCAACATGTGTATCTACAGGTATCTCTAATTATCGCATTTCCCTCGGCTGAGGATGATTCCGCGTGAATTAAGAAATGCTTGCCACGCTTCTTTTAAATACATCGTTATTTGATATGTCAGAGTTTTCCGTGAGCCATGATTTTGATTGACTCGGAAGAATTTTTAACAAGGTATAATTAAATGAGAGCGATATAAATTTAAGTTCATTTATATAATAATTAACTTTATATATATAAGCGGTTACCGCGCAAGCGTGGGAAACGCTTGAACAACAAATTCTGCATTCAGGAAATTACTAATAGCACATTCTATTTACTATTGTTTAAATCTCAACTAATAATAAATAATAAATTATAACACAAGTAAATTTTATTAAGCTCCTTACAATTATTATATACTTTATTTATCAATTACATATTGACTGCTTGTCACAATTGTATTATACACTTTAAAAAATAGCGGTGTCTATATCATTCTCACTGTGTTGGTATTAAATTAACATTAATATGATGTGGATTTACTACACCATGAGTTTTAAATTCACGCACTTGTTAGTGTTAAATTCACACCATGATGGTGTTGATATAAACACTAGGGGTTTTAAATCCACATTATGTTAACCTTAATTTTAAAAAACCAACATGGTGAGAATTACATATATATACACCGCATGGGTGTTAAATTCACATTTATAGGGACATTTATTCGACATTTTTTTAATGCATTTAAGGCATATTATTTTGGAGTACTTTCCAATTGTAAAATTACTACACACTTTTATGCACATAGCGACACAAGTTGTGTTTCAATTGCCATTGACTGTAAGTTTGTATTTTCTAGTGGTAATTACATATTACTTAATTGCGGTGGCTATAAATGAGATTGGAGAACGTTAAATGGCCGGCATTATTACTTTTGCTAATGCTATTAATCGTTACAGCATCATTTTTTCCGTGTATTAGTTCCGTTTTATTTAGAAACTAGTCTATTTATAATTACTGTTATGCTACAATCGAATTACTACAAGTTTTTTCATAATGTGTTAGAACAAAAATATTTAATTGATCGAAAAGAATAAAGGATCGCCGCTGAGAATCACTGTGCGTAACTATTGGAATATAGGCTTGATGTCAGCCGACTGGCGTGACCCTTGATAGACAGGAGTTTGGTGAGATCTCGTGTATTAATTAAGACGAATTAGCCTTGGCGTAAGCCGGACAACGTCGGTTGATCGATTCCGTGTATCCGAAGGATACACCGATGATCGCAGGCAGTCCTCTCTGTGGATTTCTCTACGGAGTGGTAGTGCTTCGAGTACCCTGTTATTAACAATGCACGTACGCACTAATGCCGAAGGCTGCGATTACCTCTGGTGGGTTAACGATTTCCTGACGAGCATGCTCCTCCGCATTGTTCTCGTTGGTCGTTGCAAATCTCTCTCGTTGCTCTCTTTTCTGCAAATAATTTCCCATAATCTTAACATCGGTATATTCAGCCAGCATCACTTTCATGCTCGGTACTTTGCTTCATGCTTTATTCGCGATCGAGCTTAGAATGATTTCACAAATTACATTAATTGTCGTATTAATTAAAGTGGTTATATTTTATATTATGATTTAATATAGAGTAACTCTGGCAAATACGCCACGCTGGGATTTATGCCGCAGAAGTCAGAAAAAATAGAAAGAGTGAGGGTAATTTTCCCGCAACTGCTCTGTAATGTGCCTTTATGTTGTATTAGTGTAGTGTTACGATTTCAGTTTTTTACTGTTAATATTAATGAAATTATTGTGAGTTGAATCGATTTGTCACTGTGTTAAGTAGCACCATCATAAACTATAATCTACATAAAATGATTACTGTAGGACGTACAAAAGACTTAGTGGTTATTTCGTGATACATATATGTAGTGAAATAGTAAAGGATATTGTGTAGCAAAATACAAGTACTTTACTCTTGTATTCTTTGTTTAGTTGTCTCGTATATCCCACTTGTTTGAGATATACGGCATTTTTACGGATGGGATTTATGCCCAAAGCATACAAAGTGCGCAGATTGAATTCAGTGCACTAAATGCAATAAACGCATTACATGAAATATGTATCTCATAACACTTGTAATACATGTGGGAAGATTGTAATTATTATCTATTACTTCATATACATTATTGTATATGAATATTATTATTCTTATTCCTTAATAAAACTTTATAAACGCATTTTATAAGTTAATGTGTCATTTTACATCTTATTTATATATGCATTATTTGTAAATTTTTCGTACATATAAATGAATCGTACATATCCCCTCCCCTATGAGTAGCCATATATCCCATTCCTATGGGATATACGGCAAAAATGCAAGTGTTTAAAAAAGTTCATTTTTTAATACGAAATATAAATATTTCAGATTTTTAATAATAGATTTTTTTCATAATAGTAGACAATGCAATACTTTTACTGATATAGTTCGTTTACTTCAAACATAGTAAATAATATTTAATAAATTAAGTTTTTGATAGGCGCGGCGTATATACCGGAGTTACCCTAATTGAAAAGTTTGGGATATGCAAAGTAAATCCACAACTTTACAACCTAACCATAAATTCCGGTTTTAGAGAGAAAAAAAAAGAGAAAATGAGATTTTATTTAAAATAAATCTAATAAATTAAAAAATCTAGTAAATATATGAACGTGTAGAATAATTCTGGTATATACGCCGCATCTATCAAAAACTTAATTTATTAAGTATTATTTACTATGTTTAAAGTAAACAAACTATATCAGTAAAATCTTTGTACTGTCTACTATTATGAAAAAAATATTAGAAATTTGAAATATTTATATTTTGTATTAAAAAATGAACTTTTTTAAACTCTTGCATTTTTACCGTCTATTTATATAATATGCAATTGTAATTTCTTTTTCCTGTATTTTTAATATTTCATTACTTTGAAAAAATATCTATTTTTATGGCATTAAAGAAAAGGATTAACGTTATTTTCCGATGAGAGAAGCAAATTCAATTGTGTGCCAAAAGCGAAATGAATTAACATATATGAGGCGTGTATAATTTCAAGGTGCGTAGGAGATCCTCAGCATCTCATTACAGCCTCGAACTGACATCACGTGAACATTACAGCCGCGAACGACACGCTATACTCTTTTTTTTTTTTAACGTTCTAGTCGAGAGAGTTGTTAGTTCGCTCCTCATTACCAGCACGCATCGTGTCGCTCAACCATGCGTCCTAGCAACTTTCTCACATGCTGTGATGTGATAATTATATGCCTCGTGCTGCAAATGTCTCGAAGCGTACAGCTTCGTTAACCGATGGTTAACGGCGGATCTGAAAAACGTATTGTATGTATGTATAAGTTGCTCCTAATTTATATGTTTAACGATGTTGTAACACGGTACGATAAATATTATGCAATACGACATAAATAGTATTAATTTTCTTTATGAAGAAAATTAACGCGTTTCACATAAAACACTGGCATATGTCCGTATTATTGTGTAGCTTAATATGCTGAGTAACATCTTGTTTGTACATCACTCGTTGCGATATGATATAGTATAAAGAAGAGTGAGGGAATTATTACGAACATGGAGTAAACGCCAACGATAACTTGTTGCAGTATATTACAGTAGTGATAATCTCTCACTTTTTTGCATCCATTCCAACGTACATTTGTTACAGTACTTGGAATCGTACTATAACAAGTGACTGCACGCGGCGTGTCAGGTAAATACTATTACATGTTTTTGATGCTTTTGATGTAGGGGAGAATGGGAGAATTACGAATACATAAGGGAAAAGTTAAATAAAACTGATGATTATTTATCAAAAATTATAGAAATCTTCAAAAGGATATTGACTTTAAACTACAATAATTAACTAATTATAATTTATATTATTAATATAAACTGTAATGTTGAATAAAAAACAAGTCGGCACTACCCCACATGGCTGCTGATAATTCCGAACCGCAAAGATCTACTCTTACAATACTGATTTAAAAGTTACACTTTGCGTGACTGCGGTAGATTTGTCTCAAGATGAATGGACTCGTTTCTGCATCCTGAAGTACCACAAAAGACGTGGTATGCTGTTATGCGACAATTAAATAACGTCTTTGCTTATTTTCCAGCACGCGTGACAAATGAATCGTAATACGTTTGCATTATAAAAAAGTATATTGTTACGAAATTAATAGATCTATCACTTTGTTAGATACGCTATAAGAATAAAAATTACAAAAAAGGACCTGATATGTATAAAGTAAAATGGTAAAGTATTGCGCGCAGGTGTGTGTAATTTTCAGGTATGAGAAATAATTATGTAAGACGCTCAAACTGGCTACTAGAATATTGAAATTTTTTTGCAGCACTTATCAACGCTTAAGCGTTCTGTAATTATTTTGATGGTTCAACAAAATTATTTTCAGATTTGTAGTTATTCTCTAAATTCTTTGGAGTGAAATTTAATTCTAAAGAGTGAAAATTGATCCAATCTTGAAAATGAGTTACTCAATTTTCAATATTTAAGAGTGAGACTTTACTTTTTAGAGTGAGATTCACACACACAGTCTAAAAGTTTGAGAGAGAATAGAAGATCTAAATTTTTAGATATTTTAACATAATCGTATTTTCCATCGTGCGTTCCTTATTCCTTAATTTATCTTTCTTTTATTTTTTTTTTTTATTCATTCTACCTTCGCGGTGCATATTCGCTGTGAGAGTAGTGCTACGATCGGCTAATCTCGTGATTAAGTAATCGTATCGAGAAGAAAGGGAGGTCGGACGCGAGGGTAGGTACCGTGTTATAATCTACAGCGTAATAAACGCGCGGAGCCGTGTGGAAAAATTCGATCGAAATGCATTAATAATGGGAGAACTAATGCGACCCTCCATCCGTTGCCCATCGGCCGATATTACGTGCATACGGCTCGTAAATGGACTAATTACTCAAGATTACGTAACAATCGTGAGCGCGCGGGCACCTTCCTTCACAACGTCATTAGTCGTTTCGCGTATATCCTCGGCACGTTGCGGAATAATATTTGCCCGATGGGCGTCGAGACGTTTAAGACGGCCGATTTAGATCTATCGCGAAGAGATAGAAAGAGAGAGACCACCATCCACGCGCCTCGCTAAAACTCAATCCTTTCCAATCGACGCAAATCGAGAGATCAGGGAAAACAGCCTGCCATTCCCTTGGGTCGCGCGTCTCTAATTACCCTGACTTTCAGGCTTGCCTCGTTAATTACCATTCGGTAATTAGACTCGCGATGTCAAAAAGGTGACGTTAATATTCTAGGATGACTGGTTTTCTTTCTGCGTCTAACCGCGGTACTACGGTTGTTACAGACAATGCGAACGCCAGCTGTAAACGACGACAATCCATTTTTCGCGAGATATACGCGATGTGCGTGTTACTCTATTATTTTAGTACAATGGAATGAATCGCGTTGAAAGATAGAACGCGCTTTTTTTTAGACAAAAAATGATTCTTTGCTCCATCTACGAAGTCATCGTGAAGATACCGAAAGCGCAATTTCTCGTTAAAATGATCTCACGGGCGATCATTTGCCCCTTCGTACTACAATAAATTAAAACGTCCGATTTATAAAGATTAATCGTCCCTAATGCACATAATAATAAATGTGCGTTAACTCTGAACCTCGTTTCGCAGTTGGGGAATCGCGACTTGGCTCACGCCCCACGACGCGATAATTGTTCCGACCGAGTCTTAACACCGGCCATTTACAAGGGCAAATACCAAATTAAGGGTTAAGCATCGATCCCGCTTTCCTCCTCACCTGACCGATCCTCACGATAATAACACTCCTTGTCTTGACCCTGTGACTTACGACCCTGCAGCTAGCTGAGACTACCCTCGAGCTGAGCTCGAGCCTCACCGCGCGGAGATTCGCGGACAGACACGCAGATATTAGGTTAAGTAAAAAGTCATCGCGTTTTTTTAAAAGACGTCTATCAGTAAAAACCGCAATTACTTTCTTACCAACAATATAAATATATCTTAATAAAGTAAAGTTTCAGCTTTAAAAATCTCTTTTTTAAATTATACGATACGACAATTTTTAATGGAGTTATGAGCAATTAAAGTCAAAATAATTCTTTTATTTAATCCGCGATAACTCAGTAATCAAAAGTCGTAGGAATATTAAAAAAAAACGATTTTGTAGGGAAAGTATCAAGCTTTCACGATAGGTAATCGAAAATTTTCTCAAATTCGTTTTGGACACGTTACAAATCCACAAAGTGAGAAGAAAATTTTTCGTCTTTTTCAGCTCGTAGTTTTTGGTATGTAAAAATTATCAAACTCATATAAACTTAAAAAATGTGATAAGCTTTTAAAAGTAGAGATTTCAAGCTTTAAAACCCTTTTTTTAAATTTGAATTTCATTCATTATTGACGAAGATATTGTATATACAACTTTGAGTTAAAAAATACGCGATGACTTTTTACTACACCTAATATATCGATCAAATCGCGACGTTTTCCATGAGATCAGACCTGAAGAAAGACGAGCACGTCGTCGCCTTCGTCGTTGAACCGACTGGCCTATTATCCGAGTTCAACCGGCTGCAGATTTAATGAGATTGCGAACCAGCCGCCCGATCGTAACATTCGATTCGCCAGTCCGTCTTCGTCTCGTGTTGCACGAAGCGGATGAACTTGATGGCGATTACGTCATCGCCTTACGACCGAGCCGTATCCGTAATACATCTGGAGCAATTCCTTACTCCGTCTTTCAATTTTGTTTGTTCCTATTTCTTTCGTGGGTCACACGATATCTAATCGTTTTCCACAGCATAGTATGGCATAGCGAATATAGAATCGAAATGACTTTAATATAAGTAACTCTGATCGGTATTCATGGATCCAGTGAACATTTTCTTCAGTTATGTTATGAAAAATTGTTTATTAATCATTTTTACAATCTTACATGATTTTAAGTTAAATAATCTTATTCTTCAGATTTTGACTTTTAAAATGGCAAAAATTTAAACAAAGTTACATTAATTTAAAGTACACTGAATCCGCAAATATTAGTAGATTTTAGAGCGAATATCGATTAAACAGTAAATTAATTTTTAATCCTTAAACGCCACTGCAGGAACACTTGGTATCCTCAAATAATTTGATTACTTATAACTTTTATATTTTGTAATTAAAATTAATATCCTTAGAGTATACATTGCATTTTATTCATAGCTCAACGACGAATTATATTATGTATAAAAATTACACAAATATAATAAATATATAATATACATATTTATATTTTGCCAAGTTTATTTTATGAATTTTTCAAAATACATTTTTTAGGATACTAATTAGAGCTTTTATATTTTTTTATATTATTTTTACATCGTTTGATGTAATGAATATCTCTTACTTTAATCACAACATTATTTAATAATTTTCAATTTCTTTAAATTGCATATTAAATAAATTCAAAGCTTATAAGGTTATAAAAATTATTGCCAGAAATCAGAAGGTGGAGAAAGCAGTTCTACCATTTTGGATGTCATATTATGGAAGTCTATAATATTCCTGCAAAGTCTTTTGGTGCAGACAATACTGCTTTTGGAGGTGCAGAAGCAAGTGTTGCATCCATCAAAGTATTGTTTTTCTGGTATGCATTTTCGTTCCGGCGCTATATAAATTAAATGATGAAAAAAAATGATGAAAACGAAATTATTAATTTCCATAACTATATATCTCGCTTGAGCATAACTTAAATAATTGATTAATCATATTTATCATATTTGTAAACATAAGAAACGTTAGTTACTCACCTTGCGTAGCTGAAATCAAACCGATGATGCTAATGATTATAAGTATCACAAATATTTGATATTTTGATGTCATGGTTTTAGTACTTCATATGATTCAAACACTTCAAGCGTCGACTTCTTTTTGACGGAGCCTGGTACGACGAGTCTTTATATAGGATCCCTCGTTTACATATTTCTTGCGTGACTAGGGATACGGTTCACTTGGCGCTACAAATGCTTCGAAGCGTTTGATTGACCAATCGGAAGAAAGAATTTTATTAATTGATCAATCAAAAAATACTTCAAAGCATTTGTAACATCAAGTGGCCTTTGACATCTGGACTGTGTTTTCTTTTTATGACTCGTGCTATCTTTTTTTCTCACGAGTAGACTGGTCTGCGCCGAGTGGTTATAAGACACGCTTGGAAAGTCAAACGCTCGTTCAAACAGAGTTTAGAAACAATGTATACGTAAGCGATGACGCACCAGATTATCGCACGTATATGTAAATGCTTCATTAGCACCTAACCGTTCAAATACGCAACGAACTGATATAGTTTACGTGGAATCTCGAAGGTATCCGAATTTGTCATGTATTGCACGCGGTTAAAATAAAATGAATCAGTATATGTCATTCATAATATTTTCGAATATTTAATTCTTATTTACAGACTATAGATAGAGGATAGAATCACTACACTAAAAAAAAATTTGTTTACTCTAAATAATTTGTTTCTTTAATAGTTTCAAGTAAACAAATTGTTTATATATAGAGTTAGAAAATTTTTTTTATCAACATCAAAACAGTGAATTTGTATGATATTTTAATAATTATTTTTACACTTTGTATGCAATGCAAGGATTAATGTAAGTTTCTTGACTGGCGAACGGACAATAGCTTTATAAATATGTATTGCGTAGTGTGACTTGCGCATTTTGATCATTATCATAATTAACGATATGATAATATCTGATATTATATTCTAACAAGCTGTTTTATTGATAAAAAATGTCAAAGTTATTATGCTGATGGAATCAAGATTACTATTTTCAATGCAAACAACTTTACTTATCGATCCAAAATTAGTGTAATAGATAAAAATATGTGATATCTCAGAGAAATGACTAATTTCTGAACAATATATTATACGTATAAAAAACGCACGCACACACGTATATATATATTTATAAAATATTTTTATATGGTGAATGAAAAAACAAATTTATATGTATCTTTTTTTATTATTTGAAAATTTATATTATTATACATTGAGACTTATCGATGGAAGAGTTGAAACGCTAGACTTTAGCATAGCCACATCAGTGTATCAATTACATCTCTACATTGAAGCAAAGTATTCTTATTTGATTGGCATAAGTCCTGGAATCTCTGGATATTTAGTTTATTCACATAAACACGGAGGCTTAATGAGACGGATGCCACCACACCATCTAGTAGTGCATAACCACTTAGATTCAGCTAAATCACAAAGACAGCCATTGCATCCGTTATAATAAGAAAAACCGCTTTCACATTTGGGCAATGGTGCATCTGTGAAAGGCAGATATTTTGACATTATTTTCACATGCTGTATTAGATGTCATTAAAGAGTTACCAGAAAAATAATTTATGAAAAAGAAATAAAGATTTACCTAATTCTCCTTGAATTGAAACGACCAATGTGATCATCACGATCATCAATGTGAAGATGATGTATTTACGTGACATTTTACTCTGTTTGCTTAATACTTTCGTTGTATTACGAAATATTTGGTTCGAGTATAATTTGTTCACTGAGGCAAGCCGAATACGATGAGAGATTTTTATACTGTTCATTTTGATCAGGATGTATGATTATCAGTATGATAAATACGATACAAGCGTATTATTTTATTGATAAAAGGAATCATTATCAAATTAAAACTTCCATTTTCCTTGAATTGAAGTGGATTATAAATTGTTATCTCATCTTGATTTAAAGCAGATGTAATAAATAAAAATATAGAATGTTTCAAGGCGAATAAGTACTATATTATAATGTACATTGTCGCATAATCGATTATACATCGATACATAACATTTCGATAATTATTTAATACATTTTACAGTTTAATACAAATCTGTTTTTATACAATAGAAACATATATCTAACTTCTACCTTTAATGTCTAACTTTCTTCATGCTATATAAATGCAGATTAGGATATAAGTCTTGCAATATTATTTATGTTGTTAACAGTATGCAGCACATGCAAAATTCATGAATATAAAATTTATGGTACATGTATTTCTAAAACAGAAGATGTAAATATGAAAACATGAAATTTATGTTGTCGTAAAATGCTTAAAGATATGGATTTTGGTTATGCTAAGTATACACGGATAACAAATGTCTACGTTAATATTCCAGTGTGATTGACAAATTTTTTCACCAATTCAGCTTCGAGAAACACAATTTTTTTCTTTAAATAATAAGGATATTAACATATTAATATCGACATTAGTCTATGTTATCGTCAAGATATTCTCATAGTATTATTTATCTGTTACAGGCGAAAAGCCATATCAGTGCACGTGGGAAGGCTGCACGTGGAAATTCGCACGATCGGACGAGCTGACGCGGCACTATCGCAAACATACGGGCCAAAAGCCGTTCAAGTGCCATCTCTGTCAGCGATCGTTTTCGCGGAGCGACCACTTGTCGCTCCACATGAAGAGGCACTGATGGTGAGGACCGCCTAGAGCTGCGTCGATGTGAGAGAAAGCGCACGCCGATCTGCGGGAGGAAATAGAGGAAAGCTGGAGAACGGTCCTCGGTAATCGGCTAGTGATCCTGAGCAATCCTAGACGAGAAACGACGATATTTCTTACATTTGGGACCTGAAGAGCCATACCATGTGTCGGCCCGTTTCGAACTTTAGGTCGGACCGGCCGGCTGGGCAGGCAGCAACTAGGAAAAAGAGAAAATAAATCGACGAAGCAAACAAATCGCGTTTATTAGATTTAGCGCTTAATCGCGAGCTAAGTAATCGTGGCGCCGATCAATTTTGGTCGGCTGATTCTCTCGGTGCTGTCTCTCGCAAGCCTTTCCGACGGGATCTCTGCGGAAAAGAATGGCCACAGCTGCGACAATTGAGCCGATGTCGGAATTACGAGGGTCGAATAATCGCGAGGAAAGATAATCGTTTTATCAGTTATCGGGCTTTGACGAAGGCACGATTATGAGAAAGGAAATGATCCGCTTGTGCGATCGAGATCGCCTACAGATTCGGCACGATGAGACGTATCGTTACATATATCCGTTCTCTTCTGTGTTTCTAGCCAATTTTTACTCGTTCGATTTTCCAGTTTGTTTTCTTTATATATATACATTTAATTAAGGCCAGCTCAACTAGTCTAGAGCACCATATATTGTATGTATCGCGAAGAAGAGAGCCAGTATAATAATTAATTAATTAATTAAGGTAAATAAATGGTTAGCATGTAAGTTAAAGAATATATCGAACTCCGGTGACGGAGCTTGGGACTTAGCATGCTCAGTTAAATAAACTACAATCGTGATCGTAGACACTACGTAAAGCATTGATAGAGCAATTTTTCGATTATGCACAAAGAATTTCGCGTTTAGAGACGGACAATCATTAACGTTTTATTACGTAGTAATGAAGCGTGATATATAAACGTCGGCATACCAGAAGCCAGTATTACGTAACAAGCAATATCACCGATGGCTTTATATGTATGATGCTTTCCAAAAATCTCTTTTCAATCACAGAAAGGAAGAGCCTTCTTCGATCGTAATTCGCAAGTCGTTAAATTTGAATTCTACGCGTAAAGGTGCCAAAATAGAAGGTGCAATCACGAGATATAAGACGTAAATAGTGCTTTACGAAGAAGAATAAGCATAATCGAGTAAATTATTCTTTTCTATGGCGCCTTGAGATTTTCAATCCTGAATGCATTGTAAGTTTCATGCAAACACTAATTAGTGACAGTGTTACTCCGCATTTTACGTAGGCATCCAGTATGAAGACTCAGCAGCTCAATAAATATCCATTTGGGCGTCAAAATATATGCTCAAACATCTTGTGTTGATTATCGAAAGAACGATTTACTGTTTATATATATTTATATCGTTCTTTACGATTTTCTATTTACAAATGATGATCATATCAGGATGCCTTGACACTTTGAATTGGCGATTTCAGGATTACTAGGTCAAAAGGGCAATTTAGGCTTTACATTTTAAAAATTATTTAATTAGTTACTATTGGATTAATTAGTAGATTTCGATAGAAATTAGTTTGTGTAGGGAGACAGCAATATTTAGCCACAAAGTTTTGTATTAACAAATTAGTAATGTATATTTAAAATCAAACTATGGAGTGTTAGTCATATCTTAAATGCCAAAAATAACAATGAACATTTAAAATGGCCATCTTACCTTTGATGTTAGAGTCACCTTTGGTGTTAAAGCGTTTTGGAAACATATCATATAAGCTGCGTTTCTTTTCACGGATAAATTCTTCTAGCCAATAAAGCAGTCTTTAGTTCATCAATTGGTGAAAATCGTTTATTGTAGAATCTTTTTGGTATTCTAACTATATGTTCAACTAACCTTTTAGAATTTGTTTTTCTTAAATATACATTATTACCCAAGTTGACGTTATTTATTCGCTGATCATTAAAATAATGATTTTAACATCATTTTGATGTTAAAATGACGTCTTTAATGTCAAAATGGTTACAAATGGCGTTTGATACTTGGGTAATGATTTGATAAACATTCAACTTTGTGACTAAACTTGTTGTCGCCTTGTACAGTTTTTGATTTAATATTAAGAGTACAAAAACGTTAATAGAATTAATTGCATAATGTGATGTAAACAGTGTATGTTTATTTAGTTTTTATTTCAGTCGAACGAAAAGATGGATTGGCTGTTGAAAATTATACCGAAGATATCGAAATCGCTTATTCCGCGTGTCAAACAATTGGACGTTAATGGACACGAAAATCTCAATGCGCTCGCTTGATATCGTAATACATTGTATACATAATCTCTAGAAACTTTGCGAAACGCGACATACACTGTGTAGGTGGCAGATGTAGCATTAGCCTGTTTCTTTAAACCGCGTTTACGCCGCTGCATGAGCGCGGCTGAAGTTAGTTGGGACACCTATCATGAAGCCAGTTGAGACAACGGAACAAGATGCCAGTATATCCTAGAGCCAGTTTATATCATTAGAGAGAAAACCTCCGCGTGTAAGATTAATGCGAGGGTCGATAAAATTAACATTTGTTACGTGTTGTACTCTGATAGGGGATAGTGCCTTCTAATGTTAAGGAAGGGGGACGCTGCGTTAGGCCTTAAGTATTACTGTTAGTGCCTTAAGTCACGCGAATCTTCGTGCTTGTACACCTTTCATAATCCGATCCTACGAATCCTCGCCCGGAGGACCAGTTCGGCGCGCTTTATGGTATCTTCCCTGCAGAAGTTACTAATCGGATGTCACCTCGACTCACATGAAGCTCTGTTAAATATGTACGAAGTTTTCGGGATACCAGACATTGAATCCGGGAATGAAAACTCAAGCGAATGAGGAATGAAATATCATACTCGTAATGATTTTTAACGAAATTTTTAGTTATCTATTGAATGTCGAATAGAGCAGCTATGAGATTTGGCATATTGGTACATATTGACATATCTGATATTCCTGGCGGAAAGAGTGACAAACTTTTTCTCTTTTTTTAATTTCAATCGAAATGTTGATCATTCATATATACCTATATTGTTATATGATTATTGATATAATCGAATGTATTATTTTTTCTTTCATATAACTTTTACAGTTTAGAAGATTACTTATGCATATACAAATTACTTATACATCCTCACACATTTCTGTGTAGATCTCATTGCATGCTAAAATTTTGGAATATCCAGTGTATTTCACACACTCCTTAACATATCGCATGAATTGCTTTTTTTGCATAATTTACTATGCAGGCTGCTGGGCTGCAGTAGAATCTTTATAGGCGAACTGACAATAGTCACGTTTTCATAATATGTATACGAATTATTTTCGTACATTGTTATCATGAAATTCGATAATGAAGAAAATATCCAAGATACTATTTTGATCGTACTAATTGTTTATCTTTGGGGAAAATATCTCTAAAACGGTCGTCAAGAAAAGCGCCGAGCTCCACATGAACAGCGAAAATGTTATTGATGTTAATATTAATGTCATAACAACACCATCTTTTACTTTCGCTCATATGTTTGTGCTGACGCATGTCGTCACCTTGTCCTTTGTGCGCCTTTCATTCAAATTT
This sequence comes from Trachymyrmex septentrionalis, assembly GCF_001594115.1. Lineage (NCBI taxonomy): Eukaryota > Metazoa > Arthropoda > Insecta > Hymenoptera > Formicidae > Trachymyrmex > Trachymyrmex septentrionalis. The sequence goes on along the minus strand of NW_017304228.1, from coordinate 4,362,290 downwards.
AGATTTCAGATTGCTGTCTGAATACTCATATTAACGGAATATCCAAATCCCTTTTGCGATATTGAGGAAAATTAATTAAAGATTGGGCCTTTTAATTTAAACTATATCCCGAACTTGTTAAATAATTGTTTTTGTAACCTTTCGTTAAGATTATCATCTTTTAAGTTGTCTTTGTTGAAGTTATCTCATTTGATTATCAATTTTATAATATTCCTGTTTATGTTTACATAATATTATATCCAATTTAATTTCTTAGATAAGAGCTAATTAAAAAACTTTATTCAATTGTTTTTTTATTTTGAGCATTAAATTTTTCTTTTTTAGATTCTTTGTGCATAATAATAAATGTCTTTCAAGATTCATAAAACGTGATTTTGTTAATAAATGTGGTTAGAGATATATATAGTTATAAATATATATATAGAAAATTACTTATACATTCAACGTTTAAAAAAAGTTTATTCAATAGATGTGTACGTTTTCGTAAAATATTTGCTCACCTGCTCGCGTTCGGCTAGAAAAGTGTTTTTATATTTGCATGCGGCACGTGGCGATCGTTATTGCTATAGGTTTAAGAAATGCTCGAAATGCATGAAATAGATAGCTGTTACGTGCGTTAAATGCCGTCCTTTTACGAAAATATAGAAACGAATCATTGAACATTCCTGCAATTAGCACGAGAATTCACTCAAGTTTTTTGCGCGAAATTTTCCGTCTTTAGGGATTTCGATATTCCGAAAAAAATGAAAAGGACTAGAGGATTTACATTCCCCGAGCACACACGTTCCTATATCGAAAAGTGCGTGTAGCTTCAAGAAATTCAATGCTTTACGCATATTCGAGTA
>NW_017304228.1:4339272-4361345 GCF_001594115.1 Trachymyrmex septentrionalis | reverse complement strand
GCGCTTATTTCTCATGTTAATGCACGACTATTCAATTCTCCGTAGAAGGCGAACCGTGAATGAATAAGGAAGTAGGTAAACGAGCTTCATATCTGAATTTTCTTTGAAGGGCCCCGCCCAGGAAAATTAGCATTTCAAGTGCCTTAACAGATGGTCAACTGACAGCTAACTAATCGGGATTACGCAGTCGTGGACTCTAAGTCACCGCGAGTCGCCAAGTCTCGGACGCAGGTCATTTATATTTGGCACACCTCGGCGAGTATGGCTCTAAAAATGAATAAAACAAATATGCAGCGATTTGCATACACGATACGCGCGAAGAGGAATCCCGTCGATCACGATCTTAACAGTAATTCCGGAAGAAGCAGCGCTACTGCGTAGCATGCTTCGACGATATTTCTCCTCGCGTTTCTGTAGTGTTGAGTGATATCGCGAGAGTATTCTTATAGAGCTCGACCGTTCTTAACTGAAATTCAGATTTATTTCAAGAGAACCAGTAGCACGAAGAACTGAAGAGTGATCGGTATTTCAAGAAGAAACGTATTATCTACATGAGATATCGCATTCCAAGCATTTTCTCGGGAAGATAGACCGGTCCAAGAGAAAGTTAAAAATTTCTTTAGAAGTTTAGACGATTCAACAACGAGACATCTTATTTTAGAAAAGGATCACTGTTTTAAGTCACTGTTTTATCAGTTTTGAGGTTTCATAATACATTTTCCAGTATTATTTCTTGACGTCATATGTTATTCATATTCAATGAAGAACGGCTAAAAGTGCTAAATGTGAAATAACAACATGCTTCAGGTCACTTCGCGGATAGTTGATATATCTTTCTACAATATATTATTAGTATTATTTTTTCTCCTCAAATTTGCATATGTGCATAAAACATTAAAGATTATTATTTTCTTTTTCTTCTTTTTTATTTATTTTTTTAAACAAATACTAGCGCTGCATGTTTCTTTTCAATTACTATTTACGGTGTGCATGATATTTTATGGTGCTTTTGTATTCACAAATGTGAGCATAATTGAATATAATACATGCGTGGAATAAATGGTACAAGACTAATGTTTGATAATTTATAATAATTCATAACTCGAAAATATGAAAAAAATATAATAATTAATCGCATCTATTCTTGGCGCTTATTATGTCCGATTATTAATTCACATCAACGAGATCGCATAATTTCCTTAACTAGTGAGCGTACTTCATTATAAGGTATCGTTTATATATCCATTTTCAAGCGGTAATTCTTGCTTTCGCCTTTCTCTCTACGACTTTCTTTCTCTCTTATTGTTAGATACCAGAATGCCGCGGTATGTGTCTCGATGGGCGACCAAGAGATATTCTTTCTATTCTATTTTCATATTACCGAAAGTACTAAGAGTGAAATATGAGCGCCGTATGATAATCTCTACGACAGATTACAACGCGAAAGACATCGCTGTCTAGGTTTCGAGACACGGACTTTCACACAAATTTGACAAACGGAACTATTAGAACTTAAGGTAGCACTTAAAGGAAGAATAATTATTGTGTACATAGTATGTAAAGTTCTTCGCTTGATGATCGTCGAATCGACAGATTGGCGGATTAGAATAGCGTGATTCTATCTAACTAATATAATCAATGGGGGCCAGTAATTCTCTCTCGGATCTCGCACGGATTTATACACTGCGGTACGCGCATCATAGCCCGAATTGTAAATTTTAGCACGGCTTCGTGTTCGGAATAAGTATATATGCCGGTAAACATGTATACTGCAATAATTCCTATAATAAATAATTCCTATAATAAAGTATTATAGAATTTTTTTTCTTTGCAACGCAAGCCATGGCCGATAATTAAAATTTCTAAATTTTTTTTTTCAAATCTTATCGACATTTATCTTCAGCAAATAATATTTCTATTTCGTAAATATTATTCTCATTTTTTTATGGTAAAAGATGCGGGTCGCTAAAATTTGGAAGAAGGGCGAAATACTTGCGCGCCACTAACTATTATCTTTTAAGCATAATTGTATATGTTGCGTAGAAACGTAGATCAATAATAATATATTATGAACCATTGTATAAACAAAGGTATTATATGCTAACTTGGTATTTTCTATTATACCACGCGGCGCTTGAAGATGGTCTCTATACTGCGCACAGAAGAGTTCGTTAGTTAAATGAAAAGAAATTTATATACATATATAAATATATATATAGAGAGAGATAAATATATAGATATATTGTAAATGTGGTTGTAATCATATTACTGTTATCGATATCGCGCGATATATGTCCTTGATTTGGATAATTTATTTATTGCAGCGAAAGGAAATGGAGAATGTATAATTATTGTATTCCGCGGAAAGATGAATAGTGAAATATATATTACGCACGAAAAATTATATATATATTATATATTTATATACGACATTATCGTAAATGCCGGTGACGTTTTTGTACGAGAAAGTCCTAAAAGTATATATTCGGCCGAGAATACGGCCGTTGTGCGCGCATATTGATTATAATTAACTTGCGATTCCTACTATGGAAGTGAATCTTATATCGTAAGATCTGGGTGGTGCGGTCGTGGCTGACGTGATTTATTGAAATAAATATATCACCATTTGATCAAGTTGCAGCAACGTGCGATGTACATACACATGGTACACCGATATTTGGTTCTATGTGTGGTACAGCCACGCATCTGCCACGATAATCACACTATCGAAACGCGTTGGTTACATATTTTAGATAATACTTATTATCATTATCATTATTACGATTCTTATTATAATTACTACTATATTGCTATTATTATTATTGTATTTGGCAGGGTTACGACAATTAAAACCGAAAAAAAACATGTCACACACGTCTATTTATGTTTCCTTCCAATCAGATCCTATTTAAGAAAAAGTGATAACGTAAAGTTTAATATAAAACGCGCTTGAAATGATTTCATTAAAACAGTTCATAAAATAGGAACAATTAAATGAAAAGAGACGTGTGATATGCGATGGTAAAGTGGGTCTCTTCTCCCATATTTTTACAGAATCCGGTTTCTTCAGAACTACTTGGACTTTCCATGAAGTCTAAATAACTTGAATTCCTAGAAAATTCTGAATATAGTAAGATATCAGATTCAGTAGTTTCTTTTCATAATATGTTCTCCTAGCCTTGCGTTGATTCTATCCTCGTAAATGAGCATTTTTCTCCCCGCTTCACAAATACGTTTAGGAATTTCTTAAAATTATTTGAAAGTGATAATCATAAAGATTTTTGAAAAATGACGCTCTGAAATGTTTTTAATTAAAAATATAGCAACAATAATAAAATTTAATTATGTAAATTATGTTTCAGCGAAAATATGCGGTTATTCAAGCTTTTTTACTATTCAAAATAAAAGAATAACATTTTAAGAATTAAGTTAGAATATAAACTTGTTACTTACAAACTTTAAACCGCATAAACTTGACATTGACATTCATATGGAAAAACTTCGATATTATATCTCATATAGAACACCAATTATCAATAAAAAGATTGGGTCAACCATAGCGGTAATTATTTTACAACTTTAATACCTACCTTCAATATTTACCTAAACAAGTTGAAAACTTTTTGCAAAAGATGGTATTAATTGTAGAATTTTAAGTGAGGTTTTTACGTGAGCAGAGAGAGAGAGAAAAAGAGAGCACAGTTCTCATTACTACTTTTTCCACTATTATTACATTTTTATGTTCATTAAATATATGATTTTTCTAAATTTTTATATAATAAATTTCTAGAAAATTTAATTTATATCAATCTTGTTCTTTAGACCTAACTAAATTTTTATAGCCAACATCCCATCGTACTGAAATTATTTTAGCGAGACGTCGTAAATCAGCGTAATCATAAACGCATCTTTTGGTTGCATTTTCCTTTTTTTTAAGCAAATGGATTCTAACGGGCAAAAGACGACAAATAAATTCACAGACGACGAAGCGCTGGAGATGCTTTGTGACAAGCTGGCAGCCACAATACGATCATTAGGCTATTTTCTTTGGAGTGTGTTGGGCCCTAAGGCGCAATATCTCTGCGGTAACCGCGTATTTGTCCCGCACGGCAACGAGCCTTTCTGCACGCTGGCATTCTGCTAAGTTGTAGGTAGTTTCCGTACTAGGTAAGTACAAATCTTACCATATATATATATATACACACACACACACACACACACACACACACACACACACACACACACACACACACACACACACACACACACCACTGCGGGAGAATTTGTAGTTCGAACAGCGGCTATAACCGAGGCCATAACTTAGCGGAATACTGCCGCTGTGCTGATCCCAGTCTACGGCGGAATTCTCTCGAGTCGAGGCACAATCCTGGATATCAGCCATGACGACATGACAAGTCTCCTCGCGCAAACTTTCCCCAAGAAAGAATTGCGAGTAGTTTAGGCGCGCCGATAATATCGTCGGATGATTTAATTCAATCCAATGTCCACGCGAATATTTCTTACAATCTTATCTTCGATGTTTGAAATTTCATTCAGATACGTCAACAAGATATCAACAAGTTATGTAAAGTGAAATAAATTATTCTAGCATCAAAAATAAATACTAGCAAACTACACATCCGCAGCAAAGACATCAATTGTCCTCATTTTCGTATAAAAAATAATTTATTCATACAAATTTGGAACGAAATTGCTAAAGATATTATATAAATTGGAAAAGTTAAAATGACAGCTTCTTCAACATTTAAACATTTCTTCAGATAGAAAGTGATCATTAGAGACCAATCTGAAATCAATTTATAATATTTATTGAGATACACTATTTTATAAGACTTAGAAAACGCTTTCTACGATATCTTTTGCTCAATTAATAATTACATAAATTTCAATATGTAGTTATAAATTTATTATATAATTATTAAATGTAAATTTTTTGCACAATCCATATATTAACGAGTAAAGTACGGAATTAAGAAAAAAGTGTACATTAGAAAGAGAAACGCGCGATCAACGTCTAACGTTGTTTTATGAGTTCTATCCGGTAGACAAATCACTCATTCCGAGTTCTCAGACAATGTTAACAAAATAGAAAACAACAGGTACGATTATGGAAGTGACTGCAAGAAACTCGTAGGCCATACCATCCGTATCGCGTCCATGCGTCACTATGCGATTGATGATGGCCATTACTATTAGAAAACGTTGTAGCCTCTATAAAGTAGACATTAAATACTTTGCACGTGTATTTTACGCAGGTCTCACAATCTGAGAGATATCTCAGTCTTAAATTACACAATTTAAACATAAACAAGAAATATTATTTAAACATTAAATCTTATTAATTAACTTATACATAAATTTAATGAATTGTGCAATATTTATGCGATAATTATTCTTTAATCAGTAAAATGTAAATCTATCAGATATCTCTATCGGTTTCCTGATAAAATACAAGTAAATTGATTGTTTCAGATATAACGCGTAACGTGTACAATATCTTTTTTTTTTCATAATTTATATAAATAAATCAATTAATCAATAAAGGCAATATTGTATTTAAAGCTTATTGTTAGGACATTTCTTTATTTTTCTACTTTATTTTTTCACAAGTTTAGACAATTTTTTTGCGATAAATTTATAATTATACCTTCATTTTTTCAATATTATAACATTTTAGTATCTTCAATTAAATATTTTAGTAGAATAAATTAGAATCTTTATTTTTTTCAGCATTACATGCCAAGAAAGGGACTTGAGTCAATTAAACATGTTAGTAATTGTAAATTTAAATTTTCGCTTAAAATTATACATCCATAGAAAATATTTTACTCATAAATGTAAAATTCTTAAATGTATAATATAATTTTGGACATCGATTTTATGTCAAATATTATGGAGCCAAAGTATCGTGCATTATAATGTGTTAAAGCTAAAGATTTATATATATATATATATATATATGCATATAATTTATGTGTGTTATCTTTGTCTGAAGATAATAAGTCAATCTGATTTACTTTGAAGGAGGAAAATAGAAATTATTGATCTAATCTTAACATTGATTTATTTTTATACTGTATAAAGTTGCGAAAAAATTAAGTATGCTTCAAGAATATTTTTTATCTCATTATTAGAAATATTTTCTGAGAGAGAGATGCTTTAGTATAAGTAGGTATCTTGTTTCTATAATTATTATCGTTGTATACATTATACGTGTGGCACACTAAATCGCGACAGGTTTAAATGAGGCACGGATGTATCGTGTGATCGATTCACGTCGATCTCGGCGCTAATGAGACATCTTCCTGACAGTAATCGCGGCGTGATTTCTTGATGATTATAAATTGACACGTCGCGTCGCATCTTCACGTAAGAGCGTCAAACAGGAGAAAAGCTTCGTATACGCGGCCTCGAGACTAGCTTGCCTGCAAATAAGGGTACACTTCGTAAAGCCGCGCGATTACCGCCACGATAAAATATACGTTTGCGTATAACCCAGTACGCACATCCACTTTGAACGTAACGAGAGGCTAATGTTGTCCGCGAATGTTATTAATTGCGAGTAGTACTTCGCGCAGCTATATATTTGTCATCATTAGTGGGTGCGAGGTGTATATATATTTGTATATGCGGCATATAATTCGAATTATATATGAAACCACTGCATTAAAGGTGTCAAGTCTACTTATCGCCTCTCAATGTAATCCAGTCATAACGTGTAAGATAAATTTTGGTTTGTCGGGATAAACATAGTCTGTATGATATCGTTGTGTCTGATTTAATAATTAGTTAATTTTCTTATCTCTCTTTTTCCCAATAAGATTTTTTTAATCATAATTATAATTAGTAATATGCCAAAGTATCCATAACTTTATTGTTTAAAAAAGAAAGAAATTCATCCTCTTTAATTTTATATAATTTTTTAAAAGATAAATATAGCAAATATTTTCCTATTGATTGATAAGTTGCAGGTAAATTGTGGTTAGAGTAATATTTTTTGCAATAAATTCTTTACAGATGTTGCAGATACTATAAATTGTCATCCCTTTATTGTCACCACGGGTCGAAATGATCCATAATCTGAATTTTGAGCTGAAATTTTACGGCGTAGTTTGTAATAAAATTTTATGCGGTATCAATCAGAAATTTGAAGTCTCCTCTGTCAATTGAGACAACTTTTGTTTATTTACGTAATTTCTTTGCTATTTAATTGTAATTTCTAGCAAATGTGTATAAACTGGATAAAATAATAAGATAATTATAACATATTATATATATAATAATAATATATTGATATATAAGCTGTATGCTTGATAACATAATTTATAACTATAAATTAACGAGAGAAAATGTCTAGGTAAAGTCAAGAAGTGATTTTAAGGAAGGATAATAAATCATATGAAGTATCTTACGCTGTATAAAATGTCAGGGTCAGATTTGAGCAGACTGCAGTTACCGAGGATTAATGTGAGGATTTCGTGCTCCTTGAAAAAAAGAACAATGGTTACGGCCCGATTGCACGGCGATGCGCAAATGAGAACGAGAACGAAATCATCTTTTTGCAAGCGTCGCACGTTGCATTGTAAATCATAGCTCACGGGCACATACGCGGCGTTCTCGTGCGATTACACGCGTTGAGAAGAGAACGGGATAACGGCGCGGTAAAAGTGACGATATAATTTTAGCCGAGCATTAGAAAGTGAATTACGAAAACGTCCGCGGCTCATAAAAGGGTCCGGCGCTTATTACGTTTAACGGATTTAATTTTACGCGCCTTAATGTGTTAGCGTGAAAAAAAAAAACGAACTCATAACGGAAGAGCAATGCGATTGCGATTGCGGCACAAACGGGTTTTCAAACACTGCCCGCCGTGGAAAGTCTGATTTTTAAGGATGTGAGAACGTAATGAGGCACTAATTTAATTGTCGTGGATTGATGACACTAAAAATATTACTAGTTTCGTAACTTAAAAATATAAATATCCCATTAAATGTTGGCACTCTCGTATTAAACGAGTGGCAATTACGCTAATTATAATAATTATTATGATACGGCAGGATATCTTATTCAATTTCCGGATGATTCTTTTAAAAATGAAGCTCAAATATTTACGTTATTTCTTATAAATTTGCAGATATTAATGGATCATAAAGTGATATCTGTTTTAAAAATATTGTCTTATATCTCCAATAATGCTAAGAATATTGGTCTATTTATATCTAATTACGTGATTCTAATTATTTAGGAGATTATTTGTAATAACGTCATTGTTAATCAAAGGCATTTTGTTAGAGAAAAATTAATTTTCTGTTACACCTTTTTCTCAGAAGCTTATTTATAATGAATCATAAAGCGATCTATTTTAAATATATAATCATCTATTCAATAATATCAAGAATATATTAATTATTTATCTAATTACATAACTTTGATTATTTCAACAATCTGATACTATCATTTTGTTCAAAAAACGATCGATTTTCTTGTTACATCTTTCTCTCAACTTTATAATTTAATTATATTCTTACGTCTGTGCCATTACCCTGTCATTATCATTTAAACAACTAGACTCCAGTGAGACAACGGGTCTATTTGTAGAAGGCAGGCATGCATAATAGTATTTGCGTGACGCAGCATTGCGGAAATTGTATGCCATTGCCGCAGCAGCTGTCATATCTCGCGATCTTTACGACACGATTCGATGCAGATTAACAATCTTATAAAATGTTGCAAAGCGGAATTACAAGTGCACGTGAATGCGCGCGTAATGAATCGCCGAGCTACTTGATTAAAGACAGCGGCGATTTAACCGTAGATAACATATTGACTGTAAAGCCTCGCACATTCGTACTCATAATAATCATGTGGGGTATTAGAGGAATATAATTATATATTCCCAAAGAGAAAAATGTGTGATTTGCAACATGTAGATACTCATTCTTACTTTCATCTTTCAGTAATTTCGCACGGACGTCAGTATAAGCTAAGTTCATCGTATTTGGATTACTTTCTCTAATAGTAAGCCTATACAATATTGAATATGACTACCAATTTTTTTACACCTTATTATTATTATGCAACTATTGACCACAATTTCATAAGCTAATTTATAAATGAAGACAACTATTACATTATACATTATTATAGATGATCGCTTGAGGAAAATTAAAGAGATAGGTAAAGCGTTTATTTACATTCTAGAGTAAGTCCTCTAAGAACAAGTGATAGTGGTCATAATGTAGTGAACAATGATATATAAAAAAAGTTTGATATATAAATAATCAATAAATTAAATGGAAATATCTCAACTGAAAAATAGTACGCATTAAAAAAAGAAAGAAGAAAATATAATATAAAAAATAATAATACAAAAAAAAGACGAACGAAATAAAGTATGAGACAACGATAAATGAGAAGGAAAATAAAGAAGCGAGCAATACATGAATAGTTAAGAGATAAGAGTGAAAAAGAGAGAGAGAGAGAGAGAGAGAAATTTTAGATTTTAAATTTCCTTACATTCTTTAACCTTTTAATTAATAATTACATGAAAAGAATGATTTTGCTGAAATATCTATAACTTAAATAGATACAGATCTGTAAATAATTTTGCTGGATCATCAAAATAATTATATTATATATAAAACTTAGATGTGATAAGAAAATGCTGTAAAAAAATTTTGACATTCTGCTTTGAAAGATATTCTAAATTTTAATAAATATTTATAATTTTAATAAATATTGTAATAAAAAAACATTTATTTGAATAGTGCCAATTAAACATTTACTTACAATAAATCAGGAGACGCGGCATAGTGTCTTGTGTTAAATATTACATTTAATCCATAAAAGGAAATTATAGTTAAATCAAATTAATGGCTTTTGTACCAAATAAATATATCTTTATTTTTAGTAAATATTTAGTTGACACTAGCAAATAATTTATTAAAATTTAGTATATCTTTTTCAGTGTAGCAACCAGTTTAAACATCCTACATAATTATTTTAATAATTCAACAAAATTATGTATCTTCAGTATATCTAACTAAATTTTTAGATACTTGAGCAAAACGGTTATTTCCGTGTAGAAATAAATAATAAGTTAAATTATAATAAATAATAAGTTTGTTAATTTATAATCTACTGTGCATATTATATGACGCTGATTAATGATACAGTCAGTTTTAATAGCTTTTATCTCTTCATCCTGGAAAACGCCATTCTGAAAAGAGTCATTCGACTTCACTATTTAATATCTTAGCGCAACATCGTGCGATTTGATGACGGAAAATGTTGCTTCGACAGACCTCGTGACAAGCAAATAAGTAATTTATTGCGCGCAGCTACCGACGGTACTTGCGAGTATACGATGAATTCTACCGGCTACTGACCGGCGACCCCCATCTACAGTCTCGAAACGACTTTTCAGGTTTAGGAGCTAGCTCGTGTCACGTTTCCCACGGCGGCCGACGGTGCCAGTGCCAGTTGCATATATATGTACGCACACGCAAGAAAATCCGCCATAAAATGCGTCTTACGCATTTCGCGGATCTTAAACGCTCTGGAGAAATATTGATATTTTTACATCACACGGTTTCATTATTGCTCGTCCGCGATATTAAGTTTGCATAACGCCTCGGCCATTAACGGCTACCGTGTTGGCAATTAGTGTCGACGTACGTTAGATTAGTACATAGTACTATTGTATAATACACATGATTATATTTAAAAGTATGCGAAATATTACACACTTAAAGTAATAAAGTTAAAAAAGACAGTAGCGATAAGGAACTTAAATATACAAAACAATTATTAATTTAAATAAATCATTAGTTAATTGCTCATTTCTTAGAGCAGAAGTCATTTTAAAATGCACGATTGGAAGACAAAGTGGAGTGAAGTGAGCCAATCGTGAACACGCGTGTCTTCAAGATTAGTCGGAACTGTTATTAAGTCATCTTGTACGCGTATATAAGGTATACGCGGTGAATCGAAAATGGCGATAAATGATAATTAAATCGGCGATGATATCATCAGCATAGCGGTAGCCAAGGTCGCTCAACAAATTCAATTGCACAATTATCTGGGAAATCAGTTCACCGTCGCGATTAGGGCGATGTAGAAAGGCGTCTGTATGCCACCGTGCTCGCGATTATTACCTTTACCTTATCCAGTTACTTCGACGGCCTCAAGGTTACGAGAACGTTGCACCTATTCGACGATTTCCCAGGCGAGTGCGCTCGCTCTAAGCGCGCGGCAGAAAAATTAAGATATACATGCACATGATGATATAGTATATTGCGAGAGGCAAGAAAACATATCGGGCGTAGAATGAAACGCCTCAGAAACACTCCAATGCCATATTTAGAGAGGAGCTAGAGGGGAAATCGTAAAACCGAGACCTACTAATTTTTACGTAGGTTCACCCAGGAAGTGATCGAGTGAAATACTTGGGGTACGCGAGATATAAATCCAGCAGCCAAGTCTCTTCGTTCAATTAGATAAATAAATGCGTTGCGCGCATATTCGTGTATACGTACTCATAAAAGAGACACTCGTGGAATCACATTCTTCGCAATCGCTCTGAGAGCTATTGGCGAAATCCGCGCGACGATCGCGAAGCGGCAGATAATCACAGGCGCGATTATTGCCTCGTGCGCCCATCGTTTTACGACGTTGGGACACAGAGACAGAGCTGGGAATGTATTTAAAATACTTTTAATTAAAAAACATTATTTATAAGACAAGACAATTGTATTTTGTATTTTGTATTTCAGCGGAACACATAAAAATATTTTGTAGCTTGTATTTTATGGAAGTATGTATAAAAGTATTTCATACTTTGTATTTCAAATACTGAGATTGACAATCAATCTTATTATTTAAATTACAAACTACAGAAAACTTTTTTTCAATTTTAAGTACAAAATACGTAATACTTTCATGTGCTCCGCTATAACACAAAATACCCAGTAAAGTAAATCATATTTACTATTCTCAAGACTGTAAGCACGGAGAACTTTCAAGACTTTATATACTTATATTTTTTATCGCGCAGTAAAGTAAATTTTGTCAGGCTAAGCCAAAAAATACGTCGATAAAATAAATTTTAGTGAGATGTGTGGTAATTTATAGATTTACGAAATATAAAAAGTACCTTACAGTATGACTGTATATAACGATGGCTCATTTACCAGAAAAATAAAATAAATTTTACATAAGTGGGCGCTTGTCCCTATATGGATCTGCATATTCCATAAAATTTACTAAAATTTTAGCGCATATATTACTTTGCATTTTTCTGCGTGCAGGCTCAATAAATCAGGCTACGACGCGAACGTCGTGAATTTACGACGCTTTTCCCCGGGTATCCCACGCTCAAGAGACTCCGGCCGTGCCCGGCAATTATATATCAATTATCATTTGCGCGGCTATTAATGAATTAAAAACGCTTATAATGCCGGTCTCACGTTCATCGCGCATGAATCTTTGAGGGCTAAACATCGGGCGAGCGCGTCAGTATCTATCCGCGAGCGGGCCGTATATCCCGCAGATTTTATCACCCTGTCCAACGTATCGATGAAAAATGCCTATCTTTTCCAGGCTTCGCTTTAATAAGCATTGCCCGCGGTGAGCACGCTCGCCGCCGCGCCGAGAAATTGTTAATGTCATTGCTCCATCATGCACCGCAATGATATAATTACCACATTATGATATACGGGAATTCGGGATCTCTGTCTCTATTACGAGCTTGATTTTAATCAGTCGTTTCATTTTTTTGAATGTGATGCGATTCTTGGAAATACCTATGTAAATATAATATTTCTTAAATGATATTCTTCGAAATTTTCTTAACTGGTATTCGCAAATTCAGTGTACACACAGAAAAATACATGCTGTATTTAAATATTAATTATATGTTTTAAATATATATTTCAAAAGTTAAATCTGCAAATCTAGATAGGTATCATAAATTCATCAATTACTCAAACTTATTCAAAATATATTCTGAATTTTTCTATTTTGTAGACTCCACTTTTAGATCTTCGAGTAAATAATAATCACTATATTTCGGCCGACTAGAAAATAATAACATTTGCCACTAATGTTTCTCCTATTTTCTCTTTTTTTTTTGTAATATAATTTATATATCTAAATGTATGCTGCAACAACTATTTTTAATTTATTATTGTTAATTATATACGTGTATATATATATATTTTTTATTATATATATAAAACAAAATTAAATTACACTATAAATCGCAGAAATGCCCGCAACAATTATAAAATTTGATTTAAAGCTCGGTTCAAGATTCGATTCAAATCTTACCTCGAAACTCAGCTCGAAGCTCGGCTAGAAACTAAGCTCGCAGCTCATAGCTCAAAGCTCTATTTGAGGTTTACTTCATGATTTTGGTTTAATAATTTAGACGCACCTTTAAATTTGAAACAAATTTAATTAGTATAAAAAGTCGTCTTTTCACTAAAATTTTATAATATTCTTTAAAATATAATAAATTCTTGTTTTTAGTATACGATAATGAATTTCTCTCTCTCTATCTCTCTCTCTAAAATTTGTAATAAGTATATCTTCAGCCTATACAGTATTAAGAAAATATTCTTTGCCAAAGATAACTATTATTTAAAAAAAAAAAGTAAACTGAATAGTCTTTTCTTATAGCAGAATGATGTTTTTCTATATGAACTTTAAAAAAAATGCATTTTTAAGTATTAATGTTAATTGAACAATTTTTTTTCATTTCAAAAATCAAACTCTAAGGGATAAGATTATGCAACTTAAAATTCTGTAAGGTTGCAAAAAACTTTTGTAAACAATTATTGTACAACGTGATTGAAAAATATATTCAAGTTCATTAAACTCATAGGGACCATATATGCGAATATCAATTAAAGTTAAATTATTAGAAATATTTGAAGAACCTAAATTGATAGAAACAAGAAAACATAAGAATTTAAAAAAGTCGTATTTTTTCACGTTTTACATAATTTTTCACGTAATATAATTTCTCGAGAGAGACAGAAAACGTGTACTTCTTTATAATGTATGTACGATCGTAATCAATGGATGTGTTTATTAATGCAAAGAATTTTATTTGTGCCGATGTCTGTGAACGGACAGGACATCTTGGAATTAGAGATGGGTGGAGAGTTCGGTTATTTTCGCGTTTCTTCTCGTAGAGGCACTCGTATTCGCGCTGTGCAGTATCATTTTATTGTTGCAGTAAACGCTAATCGTGGTACTTATTTACCTATTTGATGATTCTATCTGGCAAAAGTATAATACATTTGCTGCTATTATGGAGGACAACGCACTAAACTTATCCGCCATTAAATGCGCGCTGGGTTTATCTTATCGATCGCCCCTTAGCGATAATTAGCTTCTTAATGTGCCTCTCACGAAACCAGTGCGCCCTATCAAATTCCGTACATAATTGCATAATAAACTTATTTGTTTTATTGCCGCAAATGCAATAAAACAATTGTGCTCTGAACAGAAAATTTGAACTGCCTGCCTGTGATTTACATCACATTAAAAAAATATTAAATTTTAATAAATATTTGTTTGAAAGATTTTAAATAAATATTTATTAAACGTAAACATACATTTATTTATAATTAGGACAAGAAACTGTTAATTTGGTTTAATTGTCATTTTTTTATTGAGTAAATATTTATTTACTGTAAGTAAATATTTACATTTAGTAGTATTAAAAAAATATATATTAAGATTTAATAACTTTTTTCAATATACTGTCATCTCTGAGATCGATTAATCGCGCCGCGCGCGTAATTTGAATGAACGTTTCTTTGCCATGGTGCAGTTCCTCAATTCGTGCAATGAACGCATCCATGCGCGCGCAATCAAATCGCTCAATCTAGCGGCCTACCCAACCTGTTTTTAACGAGATATTTCCGTATTGTCGCGCGCACACACGCGAAAGCGCGCCTCGGTATGTCCTCGTCCAGTCGTGTCAGCGCTAAATGGACCATCAGGGTCGCCATAAATCTCGGGGCTATCAGATCAGCGGCCGCAGTAGACTGTTCCAGATATAACGACGGACCACCGCCCAGTAATGGAAGAGCTCTCTGTCGACGCGCAAGAGATACGTCCCAGATGGGATCTCTTCTCGCGGACCTGTCCGCGAGGACACGCGGACTTCACCTGACTTCGTCATTAACCCTTCCGCTTTGTTCTTGACGAAATGGTATTAAATATCATATAAATATCATATAAATGCTTTGTGCATACTTAGATTCTCAAGCTTGCTTCTAATTGTACTATATATGTAGGTATATCGAGTTATATTTATACAAAATAATTTAGTGATAAAGAAGAGAGAACTTTTAAACATATTACTACATAAATTTCTAATAACCACTTCAAGTTCAATACTCAGATATTCTCAAGAAAACAAATAATGTGATATTTCGTTTAATTTTATACATTATATAATATTATATAATATAGTGTATACAATATAATGTATAATTTTTGTACAGTTTGTACATTTTGTATATTTTAAGTAATAAAATATATTTAAAGAAATATATTTTTTAAATAAAAGTTTATCTAAACAGGTATAATATTGATATAATTATTTTTCAAAGTGTGCACATGCTTGCGGAAGACAAATTTAAATCGTGATTTTTTTCAAATTGATATACTTTTATGTCAAAATAAAATATGTATAGTATATAGAAAGACCAATTTTGCAGAAGTATCTAAAAAAAAATTTAGCTAGATACAGAAAATAATTTTATTGAAGCATCAAAATAATTACGTGTAAATCTCAAGTATGATGAGCAATGCTGTAGCAAAAAGTTTTAACATTCCAGCAACTTGTTTGAGCATTCTAAATTAATTTGATAGTTCACATAATGGTAGTTCAAACCAACAACATGATTTTCAAATCTATATCCAGCTAAATATATTTTAACAAAACCATTCTTTTTGTGTAAAATTAATGAACGTTTTAATTACAGTAAGTTTTTTTCTAAATAGAACAATTTAAAAATTCAAAAATTCGAGCAATAAAGCAATAACATATCTGCTTGACTTTCCGACATACGTTTATCATCTTAACGGTCGATTTCGGACCGTTTTAATATTGATAAGTTAGACAAGCATCTCCGTCCAAAATCTGTCGAGAAGCGGCGCATTTCGCTGAAACAGGTAAAGAGCCGAGAAACATTGTTAATTACACGGTCGTGCTGATATCGATACCGGCTATCGGGGACGACGTAACTGGGCCGCACGGCCGCCAGTAAAGATGGCATCGTGCACACTAACGAGTAACAAGTGGCGTGACGTTTCAGTTAGGCTTTACTTCGCCCAGGACTGGCAAGGAGGCAGATATCAGTATGCCACGACGAACTACCTATCGCCTTGCTTGGCCGAAGACTAATTAACACGGAGATTCATTATCGACACCTTAGCTGCTCCGACTACTGTCTTAATTTAAACAAGATCCGTGGTTCTTGCATTATTTGTTGCTGCAATTGCAATTAATGATTTACAATGATTACTAGGAAAATATTGTTGCTGTAACTTTCCAAAAGACTGACGCGTTCTATTTGTACACTGAGAGAAAAGTTTTGATATTTATGACTTTATAATTAAATACATGTTACTATTATTACTGCTACAATGTAAATAATAATAATAAATATATGTATAATTTTATCAATACATGCATACATTGATACCAAAATGACTACAAACTATAATTACTATAGGGAAGTTATAATTATTATAATTTAACTATAATTTATAGTCTGTAGGACATTTATACTTTTCGGAGCAATCATATAAAATATAAAATAGTACATAACTGTACAACATTACATTACCTAATTATAATTATAATTATAATTATATAATATGTAATTAAAATAAAAAATATAGAAAATATTTCTCTCAGTGTATTTAAATGGCAAAGCTAGAAAATAATAGTTTTTATTACAAATATTAGAATCTACAACAAAGAAATTTATTTCAATGTTAAAACACTCATGTTTTTAATTCCTAATAATTCTAAATTAAAAGAATTTGAAAGAATTGTTTAGTTAAATATCGTGTACATAATGTAATGATTGATCAAGAATTTTGATTTTTTCATTACACTTTAAAGATAGAATTTATTGGATTTAAAATAATCTAAATTTTGGAATTTTATTATAAAGTAACGTCGAAAATTGAAAAAATTGTTTCAAGAAACGTTATTTGGCATTAAAAAAGATTGATTAGGATTCGTTTGGAATATTTTAAATGTTTAAAGTGCTTCTGCTTTCAAATCGCACTTCTCATTTTCGATTCGAAAGTACGAATTAGAATCATCGCGTGCGTCGAATCAATACTTGAACACATAACATATCTTCCTTTCACGGTAACTTTCAAGTACTAATCACCGACATCATTACTCCAATGTACACAATGACGTTTTCGCTATGCAAAGTAGAAATTTGTACGAGGCGCAAATAGCAATTGACTACCTGCGATCGGTTGCGCGTGCTTTGCATACAGCACATAAGTGCTGCACATCGAGTTAGTTACGCTTACATGTAAATTGATGTTTTAATCGATCGTTTGGTACTTTGCGATTATACGTACAATAGGCTTGTCCACTTCAATTAATCGACGCCGAATATTTTAAGAATAACATTTCTTATCACAAAGTTTACGAGTGTTTACTTAAAAATCTACTCGTCTTAATTTTTCCTCTTAAACAGAAAAAAATATTCTTTATAATAAAAAAAAATTAATTAATGCTAAAAATTACATTATATATTGTATAAAAATTAAATTTTTTTCTATATATGTCATTTTTTATTGCATAAATATATACGTATCTATATATTATTGCATTATCAAATTAGAAAGATCAAATTTGTCCAAGAATAATAATGATCTCTGTCTGATTAGATTATATTTATTGTGCACGTAGTACAGTGCTAATTCCCAAGAGCCAAACTTATTATAATTATATTTTTTATATCAGGTAATTAAGATTATCATTCGTTTGATTAGATTATGTTATAATAATGTGTAACGAATATCAGCCGATCACCCAAATAACACAGAGAGTAAAAAAAAATCAAAAAGAATTCAGTATGTTATCAATTCTTAGTTTATTTTCAAATGCAAAAAGAATTTTTAAAACTTTTCAGAAAAAGAATCTTTTTTGCATCTCAAAATGAATTCAGAATTGATGACGTATGATTGAATCTTTTTTGAACTGTACTATTTAAACAGCTGACACGCCGTCCATCACGATAGGATGCACCACGTTATTTTTGTACTAACACGATGCGTGAGTTCGTACCGTGAACGTGAAAACTTTATTTACAGACGGCGTTCATGTGTTCAGCGCGTGAACGTCCCAAATGGCCAACGCTCCGCGCTTACGCGAGACAATTAGATTGTTAACATTTAATTGTGACGACATGTAATTTTTATAAAACTAAAATATTCTATATAGAATGTCGCTCCAAGTATAAAAATATTTAAAGATTTGCGGTGGAAGATCATAATTCTTTCAAAATAGGTTTTGGTATATAATAATCAATTAATTACTGCGAAACTCTAAATCGTTATAAAATCCAAGGAGAACAACAAGTCACAATAACGTCACAATAACAAATGACGTTAAAATTCGAAAATGATTAAAAAATGATTTTTAATGATCATTTTAGAGTCATATTGACATCATTATATCATAATGACTTGTTGTTTTACTTGGCAAAAAACATTAATAAGCGAACGTCATTGTTTACACTATAAAACCAATAATAAATTTGTTAACCGAATCAGTTGTTATATAAGGCAGATAATAATCGCGAGAATAAGATGCGCGAAAACTTATACAGAAAAACTGCGATAATTAAGAACTCACTTGATGATGCGATTTCGATCGAGTTTGAGCGCGAATAATCGCAAAGGAGGCTTGCAAACGTCCTCCCTTAATATTGATTACTACAAATCTGCATTTAAAAGTACGATTATTGGGGCGATATTTACGTCGGCGTAATGATCAATAAATCAATTATATGCCTTTTTACAAAGCTTATTTTCAATGAGATCTTATGATTGGCTTATTGATCATTACGCCTGCGTAGATATGTTCCGTGGGACACTCGATGTTTGTGCTGGCGTAACGAAAACGGCGTAAAGCCTGTGATTGGCTTAGTTCCTTTATGCCGTACACTCACCGACTAAAAGGTTGCAACACTTTTTTTTTAATGAATTTCGGAATACAGTCTGCTCACCGAGCGATTGGTTCTTACTTATGGATCCATAGGTAAAGATCAATCGCTCGGTGAGTAGGCTGCATTCCGAAAACCATAGAAAAAAATCTGTTGCATCCTTTTAGTCGGCGAATGTACACCGTACATTGGCTCCATGGAACTTCACCTTTAGCTTTGCTCGTAAAACATAAATGGCTAGAATGTTAGATCCATAATAGTACAAGATCCCACCGCAAGTGTGCACCTATCGAGTATGCAGATGAAATGTAAAAATAATCGAAGTTCGTGTTGAGGGCACTAAACCGCTATAAACTATATTATTATAATGTTTTTGATTAAAAAATTTTGACCCATCGCGTATGTTTATAAAAGGACATTGGATAGGGGATGATCTGTAGATTATGAAAATGGTAGGGTGCCATTTTTAAATGGTCACAACCCTCTGGCAGTCAGGGTAAAGAGAGTGAATAATGAATAAATGTTTGTTCATTAAATGCATTCATCGCGTAGTTTAATAATTTTTGCACTAGATCGTTAACTTAATGTTTACTCTTTACGACGGAATAGAGTTGTCTTTAAAAAACTGGTCCAAAATGAAGTCCGTCAGTAGCTGCGTCCTTCTTTACCGTCAAGAGCCACGCTCAGCTTCTTCTATCTTGAACTCGCTTTCGCTGGCCGGAGCGATTTTTTAAAACGCTGGCCACCCTCACTTTGGATCAGTTTTTTAATATTCCGTCATAAAGAATAAACATTAAGCTACGATTTAATGCAAAAACTATTAAATTACGCGATGGATGCATTTAATGAACAAAAATTCGTCATTACTTACTCTTTATCCTGACTGCCAGAGGGTTGTGATCACTTTAAAGGTGGCACTCTACTTTCGTAATCTACAGATCCTCCCCTTTCCAACAGTAGCCCTTTTGTAAACATATACGATGAGTCATTTAATCAAAATTTTTTAATCAAAAACGTTGTAATTAATGATATTCCTGACTTTTTCTTAGACACCCTTGCGGTTTAGTGTTACCCTCAACACAAACTTCGATTTTTTTTTTATATTTCATCTACATACGAGATAAGTGCACAAACTCGCGATAGGATCTCGGACTATAAGTAAGAACCAATCATTCGATGAGCAGGTTGCGTTCCGAAACCCATCGAAAAGAAGTGGTTTAATGCTTTCGTGACTACTTTATGTATATGCGTCAACACGCACACGGCACAATGTAAGAAAACCAGTTGAATGCTAGGCTCATTTTTATTGTAATTCTTCAGATCTTATAGTCAGTAGAAGTTAAAAGTGACGGAACATTCATAAAAGATATACTTCTACTCCGTTATAGAAAGGAGACTTTAAAATGCATCAATTTCTGTCACAGATGAGATCACGACGAGGAGGCTGGAAAAAAGCCAGGCGACTTAAGCAGGTTCTTTTGTCACAGGGGGGGCTTGACCCTTCAGTTTTTAAACAACCAGATGCCTTTCATGAACCAGCCGTTCAGCAGGCATCTCTTCCTCCACTACTATCTAAATCTCTCTTTCTGCAGCCGATGATGGCTTGCATGCCGCATCAGGTAACTCGACTATCAACGTCCACAAGTTCGGAGGCTCCGACGAACAAATCCATCAGCCCCTGTATTCTTTAATTCATTATGATAGTAATAATATTATCGTTGTGCAGATTTTATACATAGTAAAAAAACTACGCAAAGAAAAATGACATCGTTACTGTCATAACGAGTTACAGAATATTAGAGCAGGGATGCTATTCTGTACACATCTATCAACAATCTTCGATTTACTAACGACATTTGTTCACTACACGATTGGCAAAAATAAATCAAAGTTATTTTTAGAAGGAAATATTAGTAAACATACGGATCAACTACTGAGCAATATAATATTTAATATTACAAAGATAGCATTTAGCTTATACGTTAACTTTCCTCCTCTTCTGGCTATAGCCAACATAATCTTAGAAAATGGATGGCAAAAGCAAAATAACATTTATTTTATATTATTATAAAAATATTTTGAATAAACAGAACAACAGATTTTACTTTGTTTTTAAAGGATCTACACAATTGTTGTGTGATATGTTACAAAAAAAATTAGTAGCTTTACAAAACTATTTCAACAGATCGTCTGTGTAATATATATGTTATAATAATTTTTTTTATTTATGATATTTACTTTTTTAAAATAAAATATGAATAATGTTTCTTTAGCGAGGCAATACATCTCCCATTAAGAACGGGAGCACAAAACAAAAAATTGATGAAATACATGGAGGCACCTTCAGAATTTACAACAAATAGATTTATAAACTAAAGAAGATAAAATTCACCACGTAAAACAACGAGAACACTTAACAGCAAAGAACAATTAACTATTGCAAATTTAGTAGCAAATACTTTATAAGTATTTGTGCTATCTTTGTAATATTGAATATTATGTTGTTCAATAGTGATCGGTATGATTACTAATATTTTCTTCGAAGAATAGCTTTGATTTATCTCTGCTGAGCGCGAGCAACAATCAGGATTAAATCTAAAAACATACAACATTTAATAATGAGATTCATTATAGCAGTTACAAAACAACCTTTTAAACGTAATTATAAGGATGTATAATGCTATTTTGTATATTTTTTTCTTTCATAGGTATATCAGATGCAGTTAGAAAATGGAACCAATGATATTCTTCAATATTCACCAGCAACGACGTCAGTCGTTAAAATAGAGAATGTCGAAAGCGATACGAATATTAATGCTGGTAAAAAAA
>NW_017304228.1:4336477-4339172 GCF_001594115.1 Trachymyrmex septentrionalis | reverse complement strand
TATATATGGTATATATATATATATTATTATATACGCATTTTATAATATACTATTATACAATAAGATAAAAATTAATAGTTGCATTCAATGGACTCAACACTTGAGTGAACGTTCGCTGTTGTATTCTTTTAGATCATCTAATCAGATATAGACGAATATACCAATATAGTAGCGAGTGCTTGCCCAACTATTGAGTCCACTAAATGCACCCAATGTATTACAAATTGTATTTAGCAGGGAATGAAAAGTTACTTTAAAAAAGTAACAAGTTACAGTTACTCGTTACCGAGTAGAAAGAGTAACAAATTACCGTTACTACTTACTGATTTTTAAAACTAACTCGTTACAGTTACCATTACTTGAGAAAGTAACTTTTCATTATTTTTTTAAAATCAACCACTAATTACAGCAGTTGAGTGTCTAAGGGCTTCCTAGTCTCAAACGCGTATGTCTAGTGTCCAATCGAATCGTTCAATTGTGTGCAAAGTAACGACAAAAGTAACTGTAAAATTCGTTACTGTTACCAAAAAATGTAACTACGTTATCGTTACAGTTACTAAAAGAAAGTAACGCAGTTACCAGTAGTTACCAAAAAAGATAACTTGTAACTGTAACAAATAACGAGTTATTTCCATTCCCTGGTATTTATCACATATACACACATACATATTTATATTTACAGAACCACGTACGTTTGAAGAAAAATTAGAAAGTGAGGTAAATAAAGAAACTGATGAGCTGATAGATGTTGTAGAATGTTTAAATAATGAACAAGTCGTTAAAATCAATACACATACAAAAGGAAGGCCTACTGATACAAAAAGAAGGAGAAGGACAACGAAAACAATACAACGAATTAAAAAAAAAATCTATTCCGTCAGTAAGTGCAGTTTTATATAAAATATAGTATAATGCAGAATAAACGCAATCTGTGTTCAAATTGTTTTGAAACAAAATATATACATGCGTAAAACTATGTACAAAATGAAGGAGTAAGAATAAATATTAAATATTAACCTAAAGAAATGAGAAATAAAGGTTACATAATGCACAATATATTTTACACATAAGATATTGTATATAAAACATTCAAAATATCTTCTATCTTATTTGTATTCATTGTATATTAATCTATTTTTGTGTTTAATCTATTTTTTATTTTTTATATTTAACATTCAATATTTATTCCAATTTCTCTATTATTCGAAGATCCTAATATATATGTATAAAATTAAGGTTACATGTATATGTTATTATTTATTTATTTTACAGACAAAGAGGATTTACGAACTAATGTGCAATTGCAACAAACACGAATAAAATTTGCGAAAATTTCAGAAAGTAATGCTAAAGCTTTGCAGGTAGCGTATTTAATATTGCATTACGATATGTGTGCTAAGTTTATTATATAATAAAATATTTTATCTTTTGTGTGTGTTACAGTTGTTTGCAGAAGCTGCAATGAAGCAAGCTAATGCTGCAATGATAGCAGCGGAAAATGACCGTCAACGGAACGTTTTGGACGAACAACGGCTTACATTGGATAAGAAAAAGTTACAAGTAGATGAAAATGTGCTTCAAACTTTGAATAGTGTACATAAATTAATGGAAAAGATATTGGACAAAAATAAATAGGTTTGAGTTTGTTCTACATATGTTTTTTGTACTGCTGTTTTTATTTGAAAAAAAATTGATATTTGTTTTAGTGTAATAAATACGCAATATTAAATTAACGTTCAATTTCTTCACCTCTAGATAAGTTGCGGATAACTGTTCAGGAAATATCTCCGTTGTAATCTGGGATATCTCTTGGATAAAATTATCTAGAAGTGAAGAAATTTGACATAAGTATATAATACGCACATATTCTTTTTAAGTTCAAAATGTTATTATTACTTTTAAATAAATTAATTAATTCCTTTCACAATATCTTCCACAATAAAACATTTCTGAATGCGTTCGGCAAGTGTTCGTCCTTGAAATGTTCTGTCTTCATGATCTATATTGAGCCTTTAATGCAAGTCTTTTCATTGTCTATTTCGTCTAATTCCACGTCTTGTATGCCATACGCAATCCTCATTGTGCATGTTAGCACATGCATTAATAATTTTGCCAGCCATACCTGGTTCACATATTAACCTCTTCTGAGCTGACATCTAAATGCTGCTTTTTTTCAAACACCAAAGTAATGTTCTATACACGACCTATCGCAAATCCACATCAGAATCTAGGTGTATTTGATATTTAGAGAAGTCATTAGCCATGGCTCAGGCTGCATCCGTCGTCATCTTATCCAACAAACGAGAAATTATTGAGAAATGTTGAAAATATTATTCATTGAAGTGATGTCGAATCAAGTTTTTGAATTTTTTAAATCTGTTTCCTATCCGTTTGAATCAGTAATTATGGATTAATTATTTATTTTCCAATCCGATTGAAATCGTAATTACACATTGGTAATTTACTTTTGGTATCTTACCCAATGTTTAAAGTAATGAACGTTCGACTAATTCATTTAAATTTAATGTCCGATATTGAAGAATTGTCTAATATAGGAGATCCACCAACTGCTAGTCACTGATTAGGTCCAAATAAAAAAAAGTATTAATTTATTTTCTATTTAATTTTATATAATGTATATATTTATTAGAATTTATTATACATATCATAAATTGTACACATATATATATATATA
>NW_017304228.1:4334909-4336300 GCF_001594115.1 Trachymyrmex septentrionalis | reverse complement strand
AGAGTATATATATATATATATATATATTTGTCTTTTTAATAAATCAAAATCTAAATGATTTCGAAGGAGTGAATGAACAAAGGATCAATTTGAAAATATACGATCAATTTGAGCTGATGATAGGTAGCATGTTTGTGTTTCTGCAAAACACTTTGTGTTGTCATTATAAATACCTATATCGCTTACATATGAATATGTGCATACTTGATCTTTCAGAGTCTAATTTCTCACACTTAATTTGTACTTCGCATCTTTGATCATTTGTCAGAAAATAAGATCATCTTCATTTTCTTCTAAAAAAAATCTTGCTCAATCTCTTCTATTTAAAGTTCATTATTTTTCTTGTTTTTAATCAAATCTTTCTTCACCAGCTCTTTAATTGGAAAAATTCTGGGATTGTAGCTGGGACTACGAGTATCTTTTAATTTCCAATGAAATGATCACTGCAAATGAGTGATTAATCTATCAAGAAAAGTCATTCTATAGGTATCTAAGTCCGAAGTGGACGCTTAACGGATTCTAATTATATTAAGAAGCATTAAATATTCTTAAATTCACTAATTATAAAAATTTCATCATTTAATCAAATCTATTTTCCATATTTATGGTTCGGAGTGTTGAACGTGTTTGGACTACTAAGCTATATTATATTATGATTGTTTGCTGAGGAAGACTTCAAAGAGAGTCAAAACGTTCTCAATCAATATTTTAAATAAAGAAGACATCACAGAAAAATGGAGTTAAGTCATCATTTCACATTAATATTGGCGCACCATCCTGCTTTAACTCTTATTAGCTTTGAATCGATTTATTATTATTATATATATAGAAATCACTCGTCGTACAGCGCTTATTATAGGTTTGTTCGCTTGAAATCCCTAAAAATTTTTGAACTTGAAAGAAGATAAATACATATATATTTGGACTTTAAAGCGAGAGAAAGCAAAGATGCTGAGTGCAAAAAGTACATGTAACGCGAAGAGACCTTATGTATCAAATAAAAGCGAAATAAATATATAAGGATGTAAATTTTGGTAAATATGAAATAATATATAAGAATATAAATTTTGGTTTTATACGAATAAATCTTGTAAGATAATTATGTAATGTAGTACATTTACGGACTATTGATGTATTTAAATATTTTTTAACGAAACACGAACAAGTGTAATCTACCGTACTTCATTTTTGAAAGAACGATGACCTAGATTCATGTGCCTCCGTGGCGCAATCGGCTAGCGCGTTCGGCTGTTAACCGAAAGGTTGGTGGTTCGAGCCCACCCGGGGGCGTTTTTTTGCATCAAATTTCGTCTCAAAATGCGCGTGATTAAAGGTCAATGAGCATTAATATTATTACAACTAAAAAGTTGTAAGTTAATATTTTTTTAAAA
>NW_017304228.1:4332121-4334809 GCF_001594115.1 Trachymyrmex septentrionalis | reverse complement strand
ATTAATATTATTACAACTAAAAAGTTGTAAGTTAATATTTATTTAAAACTACATTTTTTAAAATTAATACTTATAATTCATTTAGTTAAGTTAAAAGTTAAATAAACAAAAAATGAACTCAAAATTACGTTAAAATTAAATTAACTCAAGTTAAAAAAGGTTAATTTAAAAACACATTTTCTTTATTAAATCATAATATTCTAATTTTATTTTTATACTGCTATCATTTCATAACATTAGTTATTATATAAATAAATATTTAGATTAATTGTTATCAACTTTAGAATAATATTATAGTCCCATTATTTTTGTTTTATGTATCTAGAACTTTTTTTACACAGTGGATGCGTACCGTATAAAAAAGGAACCGTATTAAAAAGTCGTAAAACAATTGTTAATAAAGTATAAAACTTGTATTAAACTAAAACAAGCAATATAATAAAAAGCAATTTAAAATAGAACTACATTCGATAACATTTTGTTCATTCTAAGACTGTCAAAGGCAATGATTCTATTGATTTGTGTTCTCACATACTATATCGTCGAATGAGATTCAATATTAAACATTTTATTCAATAAAAATATATAAGAAAAGGTTTCTGCTTATGACAGCGATAACGAAATACAATTTGTGTTTTAACGACAAAATGTTCTTCGAATGTTCGTCGAGTTTCTTTGGTTTGAAAATAAAAGTAAATACAACATGTAAAGGTAGATATTGTATAAAAATAAGTAAAACATATAAAGAAATCTATGCAAATATAAATAAAACCTTTAAAAGAATGATGTAACTGTGAACAAAAAACATGTAAAAGTGAATTAAACGTGTTTAATATACGTAATAGTGAATCGTGTAAACAAAAGTATCATGTAAAAAGAGTTCCACAAGTGTATTAGCAATTCTACTTATTGTTAGAAAATAAAGATTATGAATTGAGCGATTTATAGATTAAAAATTAAACTAAAAAATTGTTTGTTTTAAAATTGTAAACGTTTAATTTTCATTAATTTTTATTGTAATCTTAATTATCATTGATTTTTAATTGTTACTGATTTTAAATAAACTTGAATATGTTAAAATTGCATCATGATTCACAATTAGACCCTAGAACTAATGTGGATAATCAATTATAATTTCGTTATATATATTACGATATGCATGCGCAAATCATTAATTTTATTATTTCTAGATGCAATAACGTCACCAAAAAGGATAAAGCATTTAGTGTATTAAATTAGTACATGGGGTCTAATTGTGGATGGAATTGTCATTACTTTATTTAAGTCAAATTAAAACTTATAAAACGGTAATGAAATGAAATAAAACCATTTATAATATAATCTTTATCAATTTTATAACTAAATATATAATTAAATATTTTATTAATTTTTTGATATAGTCCTGGATAAAAACATTTTTTTTAAAGAGTCCACTAGTGATTTTACTATATGAACATATTTTAATTGTGTTAATAAATAATCAAAGTTAGATTGAAATATAATTTTGTTATTTGTTTTTTATGTTTTATTGTATTTTATATATATCTACTGCTATATATAACAGAAAAAACTTTTATTTTTCCATTTTGATTATCTTATAATGCATTCTTTGGAATTGCAATGTTAATAATAATAAAATGCTAAAAATGATATGAATTGGGCGACTTATAGATTAAAAACAAGATTAAAAAGTTGAAGAGATATATTAGCATTTTATTTTTCATTATATATAAAATATCTTACAATTAGTATACATATTTTATTAAAAAGTGTACATACAACAGATGTAGTTTATCTGCATACCTGTGTATTTTATATTCAATTATTAATAAATATATTCTATTATTAATAAAATAATAAAGCCATATATTATCTGTATATTTATTCAATAAAACAGTTTGATAAAGTAATCAAACTGACAGGGTGCGCTGAAATTCATCAGAATTATGGTAATGTTGCGTATAATGTCTAATCAAAGTATACGGAATCTGTTAAATCGAACTGAAAAACATTAAATAAATTTTTATAATATAATATAATTTAGTCTTTATATATAATATAGACTACCAAACACACACACTCACACACATTCTAATTGTAAAATAACTTCGAATCTTGTTATAACAACCAGAAATGTTTGTTTTATTCAAAATGCATTTAACTATGTACAGTGTCCCGAAATTCGCAAGTTTGAATACTATAGTAAGAAAGTTTTTAAAAAATTAAGTAGAAAAGTTACTTGTAAATTTTTATTTAAAGCAGTAGTTTTTGAAATCTAAGAGTTTAACATGACTAAGAGTTTAATATGATAACTACAATTTTAGACGACCAATTGTTCATGAATCGATGCGTGCGACAGGATTAATAAGCGTATATTTCTGTGGTTAAACATCGTCCGTATAAATGTAGTCCGTACTTGATATTTAAACCCTTATTATTTCACAAACTATTTAAAACAGTGGTGGGATTTACTTGCACATTTCGACCGATTCTCAATTTAGTTCCTGCCCTTATTTCATCCGTGAACAGCCAACACTCAGGCTATTCGCGGGTTGATGAAATAGGGTAGAAACCAAGTTGAGAATTGACCGAAATATGTAAGTAAATCTTAGTTTTAAAATAAACTTATTATAACGTCCAGAATATATGTCATTAATAATTTTTTAAATTAATTTTTTGAAAATTTTC
>NW_017304228.1:4322688-4332021 GCF_001594115.1 Trachymyrmex septentrionalis | reverse complement strand
TTGTCTCATGCATTATAGAAAATAAAAGGTCTATTATGGATTATACATATACCTGCATTACAATTATAACGAAGGACAAAGCTGTGCTGTATGTCTGAAAAAATATGTTTTTATTATACTTGAAATGAAAATATTTGTGTTAAATTAAGAATAATTAATGTAAAATTAGATTTTGAGTATATAGAATAACAATGAAAAATACAAATGCAGTTAATTGAGAAACGATTCCAATAGATATTTATAAGATATTAGATATTAGTAATTTACTAATATCTTTGGATTGGATGTAAATTTGTTCTATAATATTATATATGTATACGTTTATTACATGTTTATGCTTTTATTCCCTGTAGGACATACCTGGAGAATGCAATTATATCCAAAATAGAAAAGTCCAATGCCAAATTTTACCTTCTTTAGTTTTACTTGCAACATAAATTGTGAAATCTAATTGAAATAAATAATTTTATAAATGTTAGACATATACTATCTTTCATGAAAGTTTGGACACTGCTCGCATAAATTCTAACAAATGGCTACGTAAAAAATTAAGACATTATAATTTATAGACATCAGATTCTTATGCAATTTCATATTTTTTTAGAAAGATTGGAAAGTAATATCCAAATAAAAATCTATCTTATTGCAAAAACATTCTAAAAATGCATTCTTATTTGTGTATATTGTGTATATGCATATTTGCATAGTTGTGCACGCCTGCAAAAAATATCTGCATAAAAAATCCGATGTCCAATTATAAATTGTCGCATTACCTCTTTGGACATTAATTAGGAGCAATCCAATCCCATAAGTTAATAACATTTTGATATATTTAACTTTAATATGCGTCAAAATCAATCCATTTTTCAGATTCAATGTAAATAATATATTAATAATTAAATTTGAAACCAATTCAATGTATTTTCTTGAGTTGAATCATTTAACTCCATTATTTTGGTTAAGTTAAAGGCATATTGTGAAAAATCAGTAGAGACATAGAAATAATTGAAAATATTTCAAATTGAATATAATTCAACATTATATGAATTTAACAGTGTATTCTTTTACATATTTCTTTTATATATTTTAAGTACTTGCTATTTGCACTTATATTAACAATTTAACACTAATTGCAAAAGCTTTATAAATTATTTTTAATTTTATATGTCAAAATGCATAGTGTTTATTTTCTAGAACATTGATAATATAATAAATCAAATTATAAATAATCACTTTTGGCATATAAAATAAAAAAGGATTTATAAAACTTTTCTAGCTTATATCCATATCCATATCATGGTGTTAGTACATAGTGTGCATAAATATCTTAAAATGTATAAGAATATAATACAATTGCATAGTTCTACATATACATGTATATGTATAATGCCTCAATTTTTTATGTAATCATATATATGTATAATGCCTCAATTTTTTACGTAATCATTCGATAAAATTTATACAGTATCCGAATTTCCATGAGCGCTAGTAAAAAGACACATAGAATACTTAAAATTTTGTTATAATTATTTACCTGTTTACGTAAATCCTCATTAAGATCATAATTAGATAATTTCTGAAGAATTGTTACTGTCTCGTTTATCTAAAATGGTTTTTGTACAATATGAAAGTTTGTAATAAAATTAAAAATGTTTACATTCAATAAGTAAGAATACGTTATTTCAGTAATAACTTAACGATATATGTAATTACATTTCTGCAAAATTGTTGCTTGTATTTATTATTTTATTATTTAGTATAAATTATTAGTAATATTTTTTAATTCTACTATACCTTATAATAAACAGTTTGACATATGTAGTTTAATGTGAGAAATAAAATGCTATATAGAATGAAAATATAATTTGCATCTAAATAGACGAAAATACGTCGAAATATCCATACTTTCTCTTTCATAGCAGGTATATCCTCAAGAATCGAATGTATATAAATGCCAAAGGTAGTAGTTTGTAATAAGTATAGAAATATATATAGTGACATTTGTATGTTGAATACTTTGTTTAGTTTGCGTGATATAAAGCATAATTGTAAATGAACATGCCTGTAATTAAATCGTAATTGTTATAATTAATTAAACCTTAAGACACATATCTACAAGAAGTACTAAGCAAAATATATTTTTATCGTAGAATTCAGTGTAAACTATAATCGTAATATGCGATCGATGCAAAATGTGCGAATTTCACAGTCAATCTTTCGTTAACCTTAATACTTTTACGAACGAATAATGAGATAAATCAGTTGATGGAAAGAAAACACATAATTGCTTATTTAAAAAAATTCATTTTGCATACTTATTTTTTTAAAGCAAATATGTTTTCTTTTCACCAAAAGTATTAAGGTACAATTATCAAAAAGTTAATAGTTTACGAGTTATTTAACATTTTATGTCAATATGTGCCAGAATAAAATATAAAATATCTTGTCAACTATTCGTTTTTTTATATTACCACCTTAATATTTTTGTATGCAGAATAATTAGAGGAATATATTATGTAAAAAAAATTATACAACTTTATTTAAAAAAGTGGATACGACCTTTATATCTTTTTGACGTCTTCATCTAGAAAAAAAACAACATGATCAAAATACGTCCCCCTCGAAACTATTTCACTTTCCAGTTTCGTTTAAAACATTCTTTTTGTACCATCAAAAATAAAATATTCAAGATGTTCGATTTAAGTGGATCACCCTGTATAGCATATTCCATTTTAACTTTCGCTTCAAAACATCTCGAAAAATATAAAAGATATGGGAAAATTATTTTTGACAAACTCTTTCGACAGGCTTATTTTGATCATATTATTTTTTTTTTAAATAGAGACACATAAAAGATATAAATATTAATTTCACTTTTTTAAATAGAATTATATTTCTTAACAAAATTATATGATTTCTCTAATCATTTCGCACATAAAAATATTAAGGTAAAGATATAAAAAAATCAATAATTTTAAAAACATTTTTTACATTTTTTAATACTTTTTAGGATATTACGATGAAAAAGTTAAAATGGAGCACACTGTACACACACACACACACACACACGCGCGCGCGCGCGCGCGCGTACACAGTAATTCATTAAAAAATTTACAGTAGAATCCATATATATTGTTTGGTATCCTTAGCTTCTATTATCTGTCGACGCACTAAAATGGATCTATTTCGTCTTCTATAATCGACATTATTTTCGAAAAGATCAAAATAAAGTACATGTAAACGATCATTGACTTGATGAAATTTGAAGCTTGTGTATCTG
Organism: Trachymyrmex septentrionalis; assembly: GCF_001594115.1. Taxonomy (NCBI): domain Eukaryota; kingdom Metazoa; phylum Arthropoda; class Insecta; order Hymenoptera; family Formicidae; genus Trachymyrmex; species Trachymyrmex septentrionalis. The sequence continues at coordinate 4,328,741 of NW_017304228.1, read as the reverse complement.
AATTGGATGAAAGAGATTTTATAGTAACATCTTTCATTAAAATGTTAAGATACATACATGCATTATGTGCGCATATTTTAATTGCGTTAATAAATAATCAAAGTCAGATTAAATTCGAATTTTATTACTTGTTTTTTTACGTTTTATTATATTTTACATATACTTATTACCATATATGACAAAATAAACTTTTATTACTTTTTACATTAAGTATAGCTTATAACGCATTCTTTAGAATTGCAATTCTAATACTGATAAATGTATTTAAAATTATTAAAATATATTTAAACAATTTTAAAAGATTTTTAAGTATCTCAGACTCTAAACATTTTGGCACACACTCAATAAAAAATAGCTTACGAAGTAAATGTTCACATGTATACTAACCCAAAAATAGTTCCAGAAATCAGAACACTTAAGATAATTACATATCCCGGATAATTTTCAACGAATATTATATAAATATCAATGACTTTTACATCATGCTGATAAAAAAAATGCCAATACGTAATTATTGCTAAGTCAGAAAAAATGTACCCAATCCATCCGATTATTATTCGAATTATCCAGTTACGTAGCTGTTGGTATTCCCTTGACGCACCGAGTGCTTCCAATGTATCATCTACTATGGAAAGTTTATGCAAGCTCATTTTCAATTCCTTTAATAAATTAGAATGATCAATTACGCGATGTAAAAAGAAACTATTATATTACAATTTTATATTGAATAAAAACTTGTATTGCAATATATTATTATATGGAAAATATGATAAATAAATGCATTGAAACGTGCATTGAAATTTGATTATTTAAAACATAAGATTAAAAAAAATTATGTTAAAAACTAACTTTAGAAAAATAATATAAATACAAATATTAATTTTAATAAACATATTTTGTCTACAATAAATAATAATATAAATATTAAAAATGATCTGTTTAAAAATCTATTATAAATTTGTATTATAATTTTGCCTATAATTATGAGATCAAGTCTCCTTAATGCTATCAATAAAAGAAATAATTAGAGACAAGACCCCTATAATATACCGAATTCATTTTGGATAAATGCTGAAGGTCTATAGGCAGAATTTAAAAGAATAATAGATCATTTTGAAGAAAATTTAATAAGCTTTAAGCTACTGTTATGTAAAATTTAATTTATATATTATTTTTTCTGAAATCTGGAAAAAGTAAGCAATATAAACAGTGAACAAATCGCAAAGTCAAAAAATTGTGCTCCTAATATGAGATGTCCCAGAAGAAATCGATAATAAAGCGCAAAATACAACAGTAAAAGCAATACAAATATAACAGTAACAGCTATAAAAATATTTTGTTTTTAAAAACGATCGTCCTAAGAATTATAAATAATACCATTTGTTTTCCTTATGTTAGCATTTTTTAATTATTTACAACTCTTAGGACGGTCCGCGCGCGCGTTTTTAAAAATAAAATATTTTTCTTTTTAGTTAACTTAGTAATTAAATGACCAAGATTAACTCGGACATCATCATCATGTGTTTTCTCTTCTTTTTTATGTTATCAGTTTACGTGTATGCGTTACAATTATGTAATTTTGTTAATATATCTTTTGTATTGAAGAGGACCTTGACCGTAGGTCGAAACGTACGTTTAATATTCACTTTGAATAAATGATATTATAAAATACACACTAATAACCAGTGTCGGCTCAAATTGGCATTTTATTTATTATTTCCTAAATTCTAAAATCTTTTTTTAACAACGACTGTAGCCATAATCTAATAATAAATTTTCATTGAATAGTTCTTAACTCTAGAGCAATAAATTCATGGTGCAACTAATAGATAGCATTTATTAGTTTAGCAGAAAGGCCGCTATCTTATATTATGTGCCTATCTTATAATAAGAGACTTTCATCTATACAAAAGTTAAGGAATTTTAAAAAAGTCAAATAATATTATGGAGTACATTTTAAAACTCTTACCTTAAAATGAATCCAGCTAACAAGTATCGACGTAATCACGCTCATAAATATTATGTTTGTCTTCCAATCTGCTATACTATTCCAATCATCGAGGTAAATTGGATATGGATAGTCCACAGAAAACGTAAAAAAACTCCACGTAACTAAGGCATACAGATAAGAAAGATATGGCTTAGGTTGTCCAAAAGGATATTCGAACAAGCCTAAACTACAGAACGAGCCAATGATTAATAATGGTGACATCGCTGTCTGTAGCGTTTTCGTCATAATTTCCGAGTCGTCAGCTAATAATTTAAATTAACTTTTGCCGCACGATATACAAACGTGTTTTAATACTTTTTATAACAATTTTAGAAATAGTTTTTGCAGATGGAAACTTTATGAGAATTATACTGTAAGGTACACATTGGAGGATAAAGTAAGTGCATAAAATGAGCTAATAAAAGTACTGCGTGACAAAATAAACATACAGATAATCTAGATTAGATTGCTTCCTTCCTTGCAGAATTATTATATGTACGTATTATTATACAAAACATAAGCGATTATAAACGTAACTGTTCTTGCAATATTAAGTTTTTATAAGCACAAATATGTTTAATGGATGCTTTTTATTTTTGACGACACGTGTCGAATTGAGTTAAAGCTGAACTTTGATATTATAAACTATTCCATATATTGAAGTTATGCAGAAGATCCCAAAGAGAAGAAGAAAATCAAAATACTGTCAATTTGATGGCATATTGACCGAATTTATGTCATTTTTTGGTCATGATAAAAATCTCGATCTTAGATGATCTAAGAATAACTTTATATATAAAGTTATTCTTAGATCATCTGAGATCAAAATTTTTATCATGATCAAGAGTATTTTGATGTTCTTGTTCTCTTTGGGATATCATGCTTTTTTTGTAAAGTAAAGATACGTAAAATTATTGTTGTAATTATATAATATATAATGTAGTAATATAAACATAAAAGTGGTGGTGTTAATTTTATTTATATTCCTAATATATTTTTATTCAGAATTTTCTGTAACTATACCGAATCGCTTTTTAAGAGCGTCTTTCTGAGATATTTTTGACTCAAAAGTCCTAACACAAAAATATCGAAGTTATAATTAATTTTTGAATTAATAACGACTAAAGTTCTCTAATCACCAAGCTGACATTTCGCGCGTTCAGGCATGATAAAATGACAAATGGTGATAGCACAGGTCGTAATTTTATCGCGAAAACATTTAAAAACATAAAAAAGGTATTAGGCATTATAGAAAAAGACCAAGAGTATTTGTTCATTAAGTGAAACCAGGGTTTCCAAAATAAGGCCGTGTTCCGTGTTCGTATATATGTATATTACTGCCAGTTATTATAGTACAATACCTATACGTAACGGGAATTATAAATTTTCAGTACTGACAATCAATTGACAGTAATATACGAACATGGCCTAATATAAGCTTATCTAGAATTTTTATGTCAAGTAAACTTTTGGTTATATGTCTCAGATACTAAATAAATTAATTATAATAAAGAATCTAATTACTGTTACTAAAAGGAAAAAGTAACGCTGTTACCAAACTGTTACAAAAAAAAACTTGTAACGGTAATGGCATTACAAGTAACTACAATTACTTCCATTTCCTTTGAATTTCTCTTCGTGCGCATGTAAATTCTCCCGCTCATTTACTATCTAGTCGCCATTCGATTCGTAGTATATCGCACGATATATCGATACATCGCTGTACACATCGTTGAATGTCGACGAGTCGACGTACGCATGTACAATGCATGTACTCCATTCTTACTACAATTCATGTCTCCATTCGCTCCATTCTCCATTCAAGCAGCTGGTGTTTGCTTTTTTCGTAGCAACTTCGGTCGAAAACGTGATTCCTTGTCTCTTTCGCGGCCGAATATTCCACAAAACTTACACGTCTTACGCGCCGGTCACGGCCAGAAAATAAAATGACGGAAAACAAAACAGAATTCGTAAGTATTCTTTATTTCCCGATCCGTTTTAATCTGTCATAACCTCTACGTTCGTGAGATCTGTTTGCAATAATTATGCGATGTAAAAGGTTTATTATTTTATCAATTTCTGTAATTTCTGTTTTCAATTTTCTGTAATTAATTTCTTCTGATTTGGGAAATAATAGATATAAGATTCCTTTGATTCTTAAACGTAAGCAATTAAAAACATATCTATACTTAGTTACGAAATTTTATATTACTATTATAAACATACTCTATTTGTAGTATTATAAATGATCTCTTTATATTTTATAAAGATCCATTATTTTATTTATATCGATTGTTTCCAATTTTGATTTCTTCTAATTCATAAGATAAGAGATCTGTTTTTTGTGGCTAAACCAGTGTATACTTTTGGAACTTAAGTGAGAAAGATATATGTTTGATATTTGTCGAAAGCAAGAAAGAGAGTTCTAGTGCAATCTAGTGCAGGAACAGAAAACAGACTAATAGACATAAGATTACTTTGATTCTAGATTTGTGAAATTGAAAGGAATAGATGTCTTATAATGGATACTTAAACGGTTACAAAATTTTCTATTACCTCTATTGTAAATGTGTTCTGTTATATCTTATTCTATAATATGATATATCACTTTATTAAAATACTATCTATCTACTAATATTTATACTTATTCTATTACTATAAACAAGAGTAATATATAATTCTTGTCTTCTTTGCATAGAGATTTCGTGTTTTACATATTTATTTAAATAAGTATTTAAATAAAAGAAATATATATATATATATATATATATATAGAAATATATATATATATAACATATATATAAATTTGCATTTGAATTTTTAAAGGTATATCTATATTGAAATTGTTTTGCAGGACTGGGGAAATGAAAAGTTACAACGCGCTCAAAAAACTGTTGACGAATCGCCATACGACTTAGAAGCATGGAGCATACTTATAAGGGAGGCACAGATCAGACCAATCATAGAAGTACGACCAGTATTTGAGAAACTTGTTACAGTATTCCCATCGGCTGGACGTTATTGGAAAATTTACATAGAACAAGAGGTAATTGGTTATATCAAAATTTTTACTAAAATATACTGTATAGAAATTATTTCAATAAATCATTTAATTTTGTAATATAGCAAAAAATCTTATATTTTATTTTAAAAAGAGACATTTATAATGAGATTTTAATCTGTTGTCTTGTTTGTTTTTCTAGATGAAAATGCGGAACTTTGAGAAAGTAGAAAAGGTATGTTAATATTAATTCTATGAATTTGTATGTTTAGTGTAAAGAGTTTATATATTTATATATTATTAATATTAAATTTTTGCTCTATTCCCAAAAAGAATTAAAATGACACATACAGAAAATTCAGTTTGGGTAGGTAAATAAATTAAGCATTGGTACATAAATATATAAATTGGTTGATAAATTAAAGTAATCTTTTAACAAAATTTATTTTATTTCATTACAATTATAAAATTGCTGAAATTGTATCCAATGTAAATATATAAAATGATATTTTACATAATTTTCTCTTTTATATTAATTAATTTGATTTATTAATCTCTACTTAATCTAATAGGCGCGTCTTTTCGTTGTAAAGTTAACTCTCTTATCATGAACGCTATTTTTACAGAATGGCTGTTTCTATTTTGTTTCGTTGCTGTAATAAAACGGGTTAGAATCTTAGGATATTACTAACATGCAGTGTTCGAATATTATCATATAATGTGACTTTAAACATTTTGCAAATTATATGAGGTGAATAAAAAGACTATTTCACCACAAACCAATTATTTCATTGATTAATAATTGATCTTTTTACATATTTGGGAGGTTGTTTTCTTTGGCTGTTATTAATATTATTTATTGTAAAGTTTATTTGAAAAAATTAATGACGATTGTAATATCCAAAGAAGATAACTTTCTGAATGTAATAGCCTTATTCCTTCCTGCAATATACTTTTATTTGTGCTTTAAGATGTGTTAAAATCGGTTTATCGGTACTAAATCAACTGTATATAAATATTATTGCAAACTGGATGGCATGTATAATAAATAAGATTCAAGAC
>NW_017304228.1:4319654-4322588 GCF_001594115.1 Trachymyrmex septentrionalis | reverse complement strand
TATATATATTTATATATATATATAAAATATTAAGTTCTCAATAAAATATCAGTATATATATATTGAGGATATATTTTATAATGTTGTTTTATTCAACCACGAATGTGAAAAGTTCCACTCACCTTCCCTTTTAGCAATATTTGAGAAAATCTAATATAGATGGAAGCTCAAATGTTGCGATAACCTTTAGAAGTAGCATAAAGCGATAAAATATTTAATTATAGTAGTCATCGATGTCTATAATTATTTTTCTTCATTTGTCATAATTCGAAGAATTTTAATATTAGGGCATTATAGTCACTCTATGCTGCTTCACATTGTCTTCATTTTTTTATATGTCTTGGGATCATTCATTTCTGGATCCCACATAGGTTCGTTTTACTCTAATTAGCCCCACTTGCAGAAAATAAATAAATTTTTTATTTTGTGTGGGGCATTTTTATGTTGTATTAAACAATATATATATATATATATTTTTATATACGAAACATTAATGTTTCTCATTATTGCTAATAAATCATATCTTTATGCAATAAACTATTCTCGATTGGTGCATTGGTGCATTATTATTTATCCCATTTTTACATATAATAAACATTATTATTATTATTAATGACTGTATTCTATTAAAAATTTTCTTAATAAATTTTGCCTATTATTTCCTATGATATAAATGTACAATTTATCCCGTGGTTTGTATTAGAAATGTTTAATTATGTGTATAAATAAAACTTGCCTTTATGGGTAAGTAACTTGGTGGATATATATACGTATATATATCTTCCTGTGGGACAAGAGCCTATGTGTATGTGTATGAAGTCTTATATTTACGTGTCTAGTTACTACGAATACATTTCTAAAATGTCTCTTTTGTCTAACAGCTTTTCCAAAGGTGCCTCATGAAAATATTAAATATTGAATTGTGGAAACTATATCTTTCTTATGTCAAAGAAACGAAAGCAAGTCTAACTACGTATAAGTAAGTACATGGAAGTGTTTTGTTTTAAAATATAAGGTGTTTTATAACATGTAGGTATAATTTTAGAAATGAATTCAAAAGTAACACAAAAATTTCCTATGAAGATTTGTTCTAACTGACCTTGTTTCCGTGTTACAGACGTATTCAGGTTTCATTGATTCTCGTTTCAAACTGACAATGAGTTAGGATAGTCTTCACATGTCTTCATACAGCTTTGCGTCTTATGACTATTAGTAAAGACTTTCTATATGAATACGATATGCAACAGTTTGTAACGAGAATTTGTGAAATATGAAAAGTCTATAATTCAGAAAAGATACGTATTATGGAATTATGTGGAATAGATTCCGATCAGAATTATTTATTTAATTATTTCCTAGATTTCTATTGTATTTTCTAAGTAAAACGGAATATTCCGATCTGAATCTATTTCGACTAATTCCAAAATATGTGCCAAAGTCAGATGGAACAAATATTTATAAGAATTCTTTTGGGTTATTTTTGTGTTGTAAATTTATTTTTTAAGTTATTCCTATATGTTATGAAATATCTTGTATATAATCCGGGTGCAAATGTAAGCATTGTTTATTTTTTGTACTGGTTGATATTAAATTAATTATACAAAGTTTAAAGGAAATTACTTGTTTTTAGGGTGAGAAAAATTAATTGTGACAATTTTTTAGGGAGAAAATGGCACAGGCGTATGATTTTGCATTGGATAAAATTGGCATGGATATACATTCTTACAGTATTTGGAATGATTATGTCATGTTTTTGAAGAGCGTTGAAGCGGTCGGATCATATGCAGAAAATCAGAAAATTAGTGCTGTACGAAAGGTAGTATGTTATAATACTTTTGAGTATTTTATATTTTACTACAAGAAAAAAAATAAAAAATTAACAGTTTATGAATAAAAGTAATTGTCAATGAATATTAAATCACATAGGTTTATCAACGTGGCGTTATTAATCCCATGATAAACATGGAGCAATTATGGAAGGATTACATGTCATTTGAGCAAAATATTAATCCAATAATCGCAGAGAAAATGGCCATCGAAAGGTCTAGAGACTATATGAATGCAAGACGCGTCGCTAAAGAACTGGAAGCGGTTACGAGAGGTTTGAATCGGAGTGCACCCAGCATCCCTCCAACTGGTCATCCCGAAGAAGTTAAACAGGTACTTTATGATCTTGTTCAATACATATTTTCAGCATATTTTCTCTTTTATTATTAAAACTGCAGACATAATAGTTGTAGCATAATAAGTAAATAGTTATACTGCGCTATTCCTAATCTTAGCATCTGTGCTGAGAAGCACAACGTTATATATTGAATCGCATCAGCATCTCTCGTCAACTAGTTACTTTAGAGTTGCGTGCGTACGTGCGTGCATGATATATATATATATGGGTGTGTGTGTGTGTGTGTGTGTATTTATTTATTAAACTATCTCTTCTTTCTAAATCAGTGACAACTTCATAGGATCTATACTTATTACGTCTAAAAACCAATTTTCAATATCGATTCCAATATATTCAATATACATGTATATTACATTTAATGCATTTTATCAAGGTCGAATTATGGAAGAAATATATTGCATGGGAACGCAGTAATCCTCTAAGAACAGAAGATACATCGCTGGTCGCTCGGAGAGTTATGTTCGCAATCGAACAATGCCTCTTATGTTTGGGTCATCATCCTGCGGTATGGCATCAAGCGGCGCATTTTTTAGAGTTGAGTTCTAAGATATTGACGGAGAAAGGTGACGTAAATGCAGCCAAGAATCTCAGCGATGAGGCTGCTACTATGTTTGAGAGAGCGACAAACACGTTATTATCGAAGAATATGTTGTTATATTTCGCGCACGCAGACTTTGAAGAGGGTAGAGTGAAGTACGAGAAAGTGCATCAAATATATCAAAAATTCCTCGATATACCTGACATAGATC
>NW_017304228.1:4303843-4319554 GCF_001594115.1 Trachymyrmex septentrionalis | reverse complement strand
ATACTTTTTCATTAATTATGTTGATAGCATATTAATTTTTGTATCATGCAGGCATATGTGCAATACATGAAATTTGCGAGAAGAGCTGAAGGTATAAAATCTGCAAGGACAGTATTCAAACGAGCACGAGAAGATATAAGATGTAAACATCACGTTTATGTTGCTGCTGCGTTAATGGAATATTATTGCACTAAAGATAAAACTATAGCATTTCGTATATTTGAATTAGGATTAAAGAAATTTGGAGATAATCCTGATTATATTCTTTGTTATATAGATTATTTGTCACATTTAAATGGTAAGAATCTAGAAAAATTATGTAATTTTTTTTATAAATGCTGTTCTAAATGATATTGCATATGTTATATTGCATATTATTGCAGAGGATAATAATACAAGAGTCCTATTCGAAAGGGTATTATCTTCTGGCTCTAGCTTAGAACCAGAAAAATCAGTGTATGTATTTATATGATATTAAAAATTTTACTATGTTGTCATTTTACTACACCTTTGTTCGTTTTGCAAACAGTGATTAAATATTTCTTACAGAGATATATGGAATCGTTTTTTGGAATTCGAATCTAATATTGGTGATCTAGCTAGTATCGTAAAAGTCGAGAAGAGACGAAGTGCAGTATTGGAAAAGGTTATTATTTGTCTCAGACATAACTTATTGTAATACGAGAAATAATGCATGACTATTATTGAAATTATTATTTGTCTATTCTGTATTAGATTAAGGAATTTGAAGGAAAAGAGACCGCTCAGTTAGTAGATAGATATAAATTCTTGGATTTATATCCATGTACTGCCATGGAATTGAGATCAATAGGATACATGGATGTCTCCAGCGTTGCTAGGAATTCCATTGGAGTTATACCCCGCGTACCTGATCCAGAAGAAGCGATTGCCGCTTTGCCCAGACCCGATTTGTCGCAAATGATACCATATAAGCCAAAAGTAAATCCCTTACCTGGTGAACATCCGGTTCCAGGTAGGTTTCGTTGAATACAATGAATACATCTTCATTTATATAATATTAATAAACTATATATTATCATGTATATATTCATCTATCTATCATGTGTCTATTGTTACTATATTGTAGGTGGTTCATTTCCGTTACCAACGGCCGCGGCTCAATTGTGCACCATATTGCCTCCACCTGGCTGTTTCAGAGGCCCGTTCGTTGTCGTTGATTTATTGATGGATGTTTTCAGTAGAATTCAATTACCCGATCATGGTATTTATTATCATATTTGTAAATTCTTGTCTTTAAACATGATACATTTTAACAATTAAAATAAATTTACAGCTCCGTTGCCAGAGGCAGATAATGGATGCGACACCAAGTTGTTTGATCTCGCGAAATCTGTGCATTGGATTGTCGATGAAAGTAATGATGGTATGAGCATTGGATCGAAACGTAGACGGACGCGTTTAGGTGGCGATGACAGCGAAGAGGAAGATTTACCGCCTCCACCTATAAATGATATTTACCGCCAAAGACAACAGAAGCGAGTTAAATAAATGAGAGGAACGAATGACACATGGTAAAAATATATATGAATGATCATAATACATTCGTAATGGTGATTCATAACGTCGCGGATGTATTTTTATGAATTCATTTCTCGTCGCCATTCATTGATGGGAGGAACAGACTTATCATTATCGTGAAGCATATATTATATTTGTAAAGTTATTAAATTCCGTATGTGACACTCCGTGCACAATATTTTGAGTGCTATGTACTCAGAAATTCTATTGCGTCCTTTGGTTCTATTCTTCATATATATACAATTGTTTATGGCTGAATATATTATTTTTTAAATAAATCGATGTATCAATTTATATACAATATAGAAGAGATATACAATATAAGAAAAAAAAATGAATACTGCCCATAACTCTAGACAAATTTCTGTGATTTGAGTGTGTAAAATTAATCGAAACTATCTTAATTCTATCAGATCAATATTATTGGAAAATTAGTAATTATATAATAAAAACTGTTATTATAGAAAATGATGGACGCAATTTCCTTATAAATTTTATTGCAAGTATTATCAAGAAATCGCATTTAATATTTTTACTTCGTGGAGAACAATTATGTTAGTATTCATTAAGATGTATGTAACTTATCATACAGGACCAATAAAAAGATTAATGTGATACTACATTATATCATTGCATGACTTGTTTGTTCTATCCATATCTTATTTAAATTCTATGATTACAATTTTGAAATTAAGATTAAAATTTTTATGATAATTAATGTGTTAGTATGAACCTGTAAAATTTATAAATATGGGTATATACATATTTAATATCTCTTGCTCGCGTGCCATTTAAAAATAAAAAATTTTTTTAAGAAATTTTTTACATCATTAATTTTATTACTAAAACAGAAGATTACTAGATATATGATAATTGGGTCAGTTAACAGATTGGGGATATTAACGCTTCAATGAAGTAAATAGTTCGTCATCAGCGCTTCTCACGGGGGTAAGGTAGACTTTGTTAGCAGGTACAACTTTACGATAAGGGTGCAATTAAACTTTGATCACTATTCCTAGTTCGAGTGGCTGGTAATGGCCCCCTTGGGTTAACGGTAAATTGGGCTGCGGGCTTCGAAAATAGTTAGTGTCCGCAGTTAGACCTGCACTGAAAACTTGATAAACGACCGAAATCTGCACGAAACCGCATCAGTTTGTCAACCGTTTCCACAAATTTTAGTTACCATTTTAGAAAAAAAAAAAATTAATTTTTCATGGGTTCGAAAATCTGGCACTAATGAAAAGTTAACGTATACCCACTATTTTGTTTTTAGGATAACATTTCACATTATTTTATCAGTGAGTTTCGATATTAAAAATAATTAGTAAACATTTAAAGCACATGTTTCAAAGTGCATGAATCAAAATGCAAACATTAAAAAAATACATGTTTTAAATATATTTATCGAGCAGTTTTACTAATAAAAATGTTTCATAAACATGTAATGCACACGTACACGTAACTGAAATTCGGACATTAAAAAAAGAGATGTTTTTAAATATATTTATATTTATATTTATATTTAATTCATTATAAATTACTATTTATAATTTTTTAAATAAAATTTTATTTTAAAAACGCGAGTTACATTTTTTCTTAAATGAATATTAGTAGACAATAGAAATATTTAATACACTTTAGTTTGATGACAAACTGCTTCATTGATTATTTTTTATATTTAAAGATTATTTTATCTTTTTATCATTTCATTTACGTCGTAAAATTTGTTTAAAATGAAAACAATTTAGTGTTTATCTTTCTATAGCGTTTAACGCTTATTGAGAACAGGTTGGCAGACTTTTAAACGATACGATAAACTTGCGGTTAACTATAGGGTATATGTTGTCCGCTTTATTGTCTTAATTACTACTGAATGAAGTGCATGCGATGAGCGGCGAGGGGATATCCAAACTCTATTACGTGCACATAAATCCTGGAGCGTTTGACGCGTAACTACGGCATACTTGCGCGTCTATCTATCTTGGGTTGGGATACCTCGCACTTGTACTCTTCTGGAACCGCCTGCGCCATCGAGATTCTCCCTGATGAGCGTAATGTGTCCCCTCCTGGGAAATCGATGTTGCAGTTTCAGTATGACTAATTATGCTGGCTCATTCATCACATTTCGCAATGTGATAAGCGCAATGTGATAACGTGTAAAAGAGAAGTTTTATTCTTTCTTTTTTCTATTGATATAAAATCTCAAGCATCGACAATTTTTGAAAAAATTATCTTAACGTTGATCGATTTTAGCATATAAAAGATAAATTTCTCAATTTGTCAAAGGATATGTTATAGATACTCTCACGGAGATAATTATTTTATTTATCGTTAATACAATATAAATCGCTAACATTATGCTTTATAAGTTACTAATTGACGTTGATAATTTCGAAAGAAATTAACTATTTTGAAATTAATTGTTTTTACACAAGCTTGTATTATTTCTCGTAAATTTTTCGTAATAATATTATATTATTTTCAAGTGAATAAACGCAAACGTGGAAATCACGGGACACCTGAAAATAGTGGAAATCACGGGAGGTTCAAGTGTTTTCTGCGGATTCAATACGGCATAGTGTCTAAAAATATATTCTTCACTAATGCATTAAAAGCATTAAATGCTTTTACAGCTTTACTATAAAGAAATTATTTCTAACGTAGTAAATAAATAAATTACCGAAGATTAGCATACTGAATGTGTCAATCTTGTCGAAAATTTGCAGCGCGACTATTGTAATATAGAGATTTGAGCAGCTTCAATAATTGCCTCGATGTTAATCCAATAATTTTATTCTAGTAATAATTATTTATTTAATTTCATTCCAATAATTGTTTGATTATTATTTCAGTAATTACTGGTGTAATTAATCCATAATAATTAATATATTATGATATTATAACGAGCAAAAAATATCTAAGATTTTTTTTAGAATTTTTCTTAATGATATATTATTTTTAATAATATAAAATAGCTGCGATTCTTTTCACAATGAAATCCATTACAAAGTATCCTATTTATTTATAAAATAAATTATATGTATATTAAAGAAGATATTTCTTTAGATTTATAGAAAAATGTGTTGTATTTTTTTTCGATATAAATAGCATTTAAAATCTTATCAATAAAAATTAGAAGATTGATTAAAAGCAACAAAGGTTGCTTTCTCTCATGACATTTAATAATTACAATATTGTATTTACAAAGTCCGTATGCAGCAGTCCAAAGTAATCGACGATTAATATATATGTTTATATGAAGCATTTGCTTTATTTCTGTAAAATGCCCTTATCCTCTTTTATTGATTAATAATATTTACTTTATTGCAATGCGCGTAATCGCGTATTGAATTTATGTTTTATGTCGCATGCAAATCGATAGTTCACGAGGCAACACGTTATAATGTACGAATAATATTCGACATAATAATTTATTACAATTATTTTTTGCAGTATGTTTTAACTATGGTTTCTGCGAGCTGGAAACAGCTTCGGGATTATGCGTAATTAAATAATGCAAGCTAAAGCACAGCAGTAGATGGTTAAAAGCACCAAATGCATATTTCGTATTCATATTTTATCCTGAAAGACGAACGTACGTAAGCAGAGAGGGGTTTTTAATCATTAAATTTAGAGAGATGGTAGGATTGAAGACGATTATGAACAAAGGATAGACGATTGTAAAGTTACTATTTAATTATTCGATGAAAAGTTTTTGTCACTTTGACTCACTTTAAATTGATTCACATCGGCGAGCTATCAAGCTGATCTTTTCGCCGGAAAGTTCGGGAATAAAACCAGCATGGTACCGCTGATTTTTCTCCGTTCTTTGCGACACGAACAGAAGAGAATTAGGATCTATCTCACCATTACGTACGACCGGCTCGATTTACTCGATTTCCAACTATCGGAACGTATATCGTCCCGCGCGACGTTAACGAAGATTTTACAAACTGACGCCGCCATTAATTCTGCAAGCGCGAAAATTTAGGGTGACGTCGACCTCGCTACTCGCTCGGGACGCGACTTGGGGTCTTTGAAACTTTGGTTCTATCTCGGAGGAAGACAAATGACAAGAGCCGAAAGCAGCAGGCCTTGGCTGCTTCTCGTGCTCAGCCTTTCATAGGTCGCTAACGCATAACTCTCGTACTTGGTGATGTGCACAGGTCCACTTCGAGATAGAGCTCGTAAGTATAATTTCTTCTTCGCGTCGATAACGATAAAACTAACAATGATTGTAATCATCCTCCCTTCGACAAACTTCGAAATTCTGTCTAAAATAAATACTGCATGTCGATCACAATTTTGGTATGGTGAAATTTATTCTATGAATTTTATTTTTTCAAAATAATCTGATCGACAGTAAGCATAAAATATTTTTTCAAAATTTATGAATAAAAATTGTATATTATTCATATTATTTAATTAGATATATAATTCAGAGTATACTTAGTAAAATATCGCCTTATTAATAGAAAAATGATACAAGAATAAAAAATTAGATTTCAGATTACACTGTATAGAATAGATTGTTCGAATATTGAAAACTCATGAGACATGAATTTCAAGAATATATTATTGAATACGTAGGAGAAACCGGGATTCGTTGGCATAATTTTCACAATTTCGGCATTAGACTTTTGAAATAATTAATTGTTATGATTAAAATATACTAATATGATAGAGAGAATCTTTCTCTATATTTTTATTTCAGAAATGCTTCTATATATACACTATATAATTTCTTTATAGTAAGTGAAATACGAACATGCTAATTGTAGTTAATTTATTCGATAGGGTAAATTGATACATGTCAGTTGCATCTCTGATAGAGTCTACATTAAATTAATGAAAATGTAACAGAAATAAAAAACAGATAGTAGATGTGTGTACATCTACTATCTTTTTAGTTATGTATCTTTTTAGTAAAAATTGTATTTTTTTAAATTATTTTGTAATGATCAAATAGCAAAATATTGTTATAGAAAAAACAAACGTAAATTATTTTAATTCTAGCTTATTTTAATATAGAAGTACTAAATATAAATATAAAGCGTTTTGTCAAATTTAAGTTGTAATTGAATGTTCATATATATAATACAGCAAGTCAAGCTGATCTTTCTTTAATTAATCCAATGTATCTCCCTACATACTTCTAACTTTAACCATTTTATCATAACAAATTATTATTGTTGCTCAAAATAATATATCGTATAATAACAGATATTTTTCTCGTAACTAATAAAATATATCATTTAGATTTACTTTCTCAAGCCGACAAATATTAATACAAAATTATGAAATACTGCAAGATTTATTTGTCTGTTCTTGACTCAGATTTTTCTTTTTTTTTTATTGTAATACTTGTATAATTTAAATGAAATTAGAAGAAAGTATTTATATTTTATAAAAGAGATACTTTAATTTTTCCATTGTTCCTATTGCCATAAACGGAACGCAATGTATTTGCTCTCAACGAGCACTGGTTTTCCCGTACTAAAAAAAAATTTACTAAATCTTAAAATTTACTGTACCTTTTTAATAATTTTTTAAATAATTTAACATATTTACTAGAAATAAATATTTACTCAATAAAAAAATAATAATTCAATCAAATTAATGGATCTTATGTTAAATAAATAGACATTTAGTTAGCATTACTATCAAACAAATATTTATTAAAATTTAGTATATTTCTTTTTAGTGTATAATTAAAAATGGAACAACATGGAAAGAAAACGAAGTTTTATATAATCACTATCTTAAAACGTCTAATTCAGAATTTTTAAAAACATTCTGTTAAAAAATTGTTAATTTTGAGATGTGTCATTTTTTTATCAACGCAACAATATTTACCGTAAAGTCATAATTCACATGTAATCTTAGATTATTAACGAAAATTCTTGTTTTTCTGTTCACTGTATTATTACAAGAATTTTAGTTAATTTTCATTCGAATAGATAATAACGATGTATAACTTTGCGAAGTCTGAAGCGCTTCTTAGCGCGAATAATTCAAGTGGTACACATCCTGCAAACTGACACTGCGCGGTGAATCCTAAGTGTTACCTAAAATGAATTTTACCTCGGTAAATGGACCGCTTTGGGGTTTTAATTGAACACGCCACCGGTTTATCGTCGTCCCCCAGGTCGTATCGACTGCAATTTATTGTATTACTCGTATTACCCGGCATCGTGCGTAGGCGGACAGATCTATGAGTACGATAGCGCGGCTGTATTGGCGGAGTGATTCAATAGCACTCGTCATCCGGAGGCGGCATCGTTATCCTCACAATGGCTATCTGAACTCGCGCGCGCGCTCCCGACCCACGATAATGGCATTTTGTAAAATGAACGGATTGTGGCTGTCGTCGTTGGAGGCCGAGCGCATCCCTCTCTGGTTCATCGAACCCCCTGCGATCGTGTCGTCTCTCCGTGCGAGTTCTAGTTCGAAAAATGTTCGGCTGGAGGAAGAATACCGAGATATACATTCAATAGCTCGGGCTTGGTAAAGCGAGAAAGCTCGGGCTCTTTCTCTCAACCCTTACCTTCACAGTTCCACTTTATTCCCTCGGTATGCATTATCGACGTAATAAACTTTCAGTGGATATTTATGCGAGATTGCCACGTTATCCTACGTGAGGGATGCTCATTCGCGCGGGAAGATTGCACCCTGAGACGACGGCTAATGTATTAACATGCGAAAGGAAATGACCGGCGCGACAGCGGCGGCGGTGACAGTGGTGGTGACTTGCTTTATGGAATAATAACGGCGCATTGAAGAGATGATAATATTAGTCGCGGTCGAAGATTTACGGGCAAGCGCAATTGGATGTAATGTAATGCAGCTCTGTGCAACGAAAGAATTAATGAAGAAAAACCGTGACTTTTCTCTCTTACTCTCCTTGTCGACATTTTCTATTCCCTCGCACCTTTTTCTGCTGATTCTGAGAAGTTATAATATTAACGCTATATCTCTTTGTTACGCTGGCTGCATCAGATGAATCGGATAACGGATAATGCTATACTTGTCTTAATAAACTTTCGCTTATTTGCTTTATCAACACCTAATCTTTTACGATTTAGCTTGTTATGTTAGACGCAATCCCTTTCCATTAATTCATATATATTTTTACAGTTAAATTTTAATTATTACGACCAGTATGAACTTTTTTCACCACTTCATTCGTTGTAAAAATGAATGTATAATTTAATTTAGTTGCAATTCATTAAGGACGCGCAAACGAGAGATATCGTAAAACTCGTCCGCGTTAATGTACAGTACAGATATGTTTTTGTCACCTCCATTTGCGAGAGAGAAAGAGAGACTGGGATTCAAGCGATATGCATCGCTGGACACTAACTAGACATTCAGCTCTCAGTGAGGAAGATGTGAAAAAAAGCCTTTAATCTCAACCACGTACAGAAAGAACATTTAAAGTATCTAAAAAGTATCTAAAAATTTAATTAGATACAAATCTGAAAATAATTTTGTTGGATTATCAAAACAATTATAAGTATGTAGGAAACTTGCATTATGAGCAATGTTGCAAAAAGTTTTGACATTCATGCAGTTAACTTGAATATTCGGTGTAATTATTTTGATAGTTCAACAAAATTATTCTCAGATCTATATCTAATACGTTGAGAAAAAAGTTTTTATTTTAAGAAAATATTAGTTGATTCAACTAAATATATTTGTTAATTTAAACAAATAACATTTAACAAATAACGTTTTAATTTACCTTATTTGTTAACCTAAATATATAAATACTTGAACTAAACAAGCACTACAAATTAGATGTATTCACCATCAATCAAATTAACAGCTTTTATTCTCGTTATCAGTGCAGATATTTCAGTAACCGTTCTTTCATGTAGTTATGAAAACTACACCTCAATTTTAAACTATTTTAAAGCATGCTATTTAAAATACAGAATGCAAGTGAATTTCCGCCTTACGATTGCGATTGATATACTGAGAAAAAATTGTCCTTTTAAATAAATTGTTTGTTTGATTAAATTAATTCAGTTGTTTTTATTTCTTTTGTTGGAAAATGTTTGTATTTAAGTCACATACAATACGTTTGACTTAAATACATACAGTTTTCACTGGAAGAAATAAACAAACTAAATTAGTTTAGTCAAATAAATATAATTTTTTTGAGAAAAATTCAAAAAGTTTATTTTATCTACAATTTATAATCTCACTAGTACTAATCGTAAAAATTATATAACCATCTAAAATTTTTGTTTTAGATCCAAATGACTCGTTGTAGGATGAAAATATACATTTTTTGTGTAGCTTGATGCGTTTCTAACATCTATACGGCTCAATTCTTTATCGAGACGAGCGAGAAAATCCTGATAAATGTTTGCCTTTACTTATTCGTTTCTGCATCGACATGATAAATGATAACGTGAAAGCTGCAAGCGACTAAGCGTGTATGCCTGGTAAATCGCGTGTGTTTACGCACACAAATACATCCATACATATGCGATGATTCGTACAATGCGTCGCGAAACAATAGTGTTAATTACACGGACCTCGTCTAATTCAAATTAGGCCGATATCCGTGCCGTTAATATTAATTACCCCACCCTAATTGTGCATATTCCGTTAAATTACTGACGCGGCCCTGCGAGTGATGACGCGCGTCTCTGCCAATGGATTCATTTGTAGTCGCGTTGGGCGATATTTATGCACCGAATCCGCGCAGAGGAGTTACAACCCCCCGCGCGTCGAGGATGTCGTTGAAATTACGATCGAGGACGTGCGTTGCGCAGAGATGCGCACGTTCTAGGCTTAATTTGTTCAAGGCAGCGAGGCGCAGCAGCTCATTACGAATAGAGACAGATACGAAATGGGAACGCAATGCGAGGTGGCTGCTGGACCAGAGTTTACTGCCTGGAGCAAGTTATATTATACAGAACGATAATAACATGTTCAAACCGAGTTACGTTACGCGGTTACATATTCATATGTTCATACAGGTAGACAGAATTCGGTTGTGCAGGAATTTCTGAAATTTCTCCACAAAAAAATTGGAAATTAATTACTATTATAATTTTTTCTTTTAATTTTTCTTCAGTAATATATTTAAGTCAAACGTGATTTTTATTTTATAATAAGAAAAATCAAGTATATTACCGATTTTGCTGCACTTCCTCATAAAGTCATCTTGAGAGCGTTGTAAGCCCAGTTTTAAAGTATCATGAATTTAAATAGAATATTACTATAAATTTATGTGGAACAAGATTTGAAAAAATGAACTTTTGTGAGTTTCATACGATTCACAAAAGTTGAATCACTTTCAGATTTAGGGCAGAATAGGGAAATCACGAGTAATAAGACGAGTATTAATCAATAAGACGTAAGCAGTACACAAATCAACATTTTGAATTTGCTTACATTGTTGCCTTATACATCTCTGCATTCTTAGAGCAGCAGATCAAAGAAGCAATGATAATTGAATCTTTTGTTAAAATGTAAATTAATTTATTTTTGTTATTAATTTAAAATACATAACGTCCAATATTATATATATGCACTTACAATTAAAAAAGTATTGAACTAAATTTGAGTCAAATTTAATATAGTTTCTTGAGTTAAATTATTCCAACTCCATTGTTTAGTTAAAGTAACGTCATATTGAGTAAGAAGTGTGGTGATCTGTAGAAATGATTGAAAATAACTCAAATTGGGTATAATTTGACATTATAAATGTAACAGAGTGTGTGATTGACCGATTCGCTTACTATTCGGTTACGTTTTACTGCTTTATATTTTTTTGTGCACGATCGCCTTGATTTCAAATGGTAAGAATTTTGTTCTTGTTTAAAATTATATTTCATATTGATAATTAATACATAAATTTCAATTATTGTAGTTTAAAGCTAAATAACTGAAATATCTTTTAAATAAAGCTTCTATTAATTGATAAATAATCGTTGACTTTAATTGGCTTTTCCTAGTATTCGCCGTTTTTCTACTCTACTCGTCTACTCCTCCATAACGATAAAAACGATAAAGATAACTCGGTTCTACTTCGCATTGATTGCAATTAAATTTCTGCTATGGCTGTATTGATTTAATTTACATTGATCAAAACATTTTATACGGAATGTTTAAGTTTTAATACCATGTATAATATGATTTAAAAAATTCGAACCATCACAGAGAAAATCAATTTCTTCATCGAGACCAAATCCTCCATCTCCGTTTTTAAATCCTTTCCGGAGTTGAATGTTTTTCGCTCCAGCGATACAAAGTATGCAACGCAAAATAAGGTCAAGAGCCTTGTTTCCATTTATCTGTGTATACGATCGCGACCGAGAATGTCGAATTGCTGTTGAAATCAGCAGCACTGCGATTCCAACCGATGCATCCACTTGATCGGCATTCGACGTCGACGATCATCAATACCTCGAACAGCAGCGTCCGTGCTGGCATACGTGTATATTTATGCATATAAGTAATCCATATGTAATGCACATATATGTATATCTGAAAGCGTTTGAACACTTACGTTATCGTCGTAGGTTTATATATCGATGTTTTTTCTTTGCAATCCTAGTTTTTCAAGAGTGTCAACCGCCCGCGTAAGAGAGTCCTCGAGGAATTCCAATTCGCACCGCAGCTGTCTTATACAAACGTTTTCCTTGCGATGCCAGTCACGTGTGTGTTTGTGGAAATTCTAAATTGTCGCGAGGTACGGTCAGCTTAGAATTTGATACGCCACATGAATTGCAGCCGGATCGTCTCGACGTGCACGAGACTCATCGTCGATCAATCCCTCAGACTCGCGTTTTATTTCGTTTTTTTCCGAATAAAATAAAAAACTCTCTGGCATCCTCGTTAACTTCTGTCATTTATTTTATGCAGCTGGAAGGTATTTTCCAACGGGAGAGATGTTAGAATTTTTCTTGTCACATTAGTCGGAGCGTGAATAATGAAGAACGCCGCATTGTTAATTTAAAGTGGAAATGGCATTGCGCACGCAATCGATTTCCATGCTTGAATTTGCGAGGATTTATTGATTTCTTCGTGGCGTCTGTGCGTTACTCGATTGGATGTTCCCGATTGAAAAGGCGTCACGACAAGTTAGTGTGCATATGACAGCTACGTCGACGTAATCTTCGCGATAGAGCTGCGACTCGACGAATTCCGAAAGGCACCGCACTCGTTTCTGTCCCCGGAGAGTTATTCACAGACTGTTCGAGGTATACACATCAAATTATATAACAATATTAGCAAATTGCATCGATAGAATAAACAGCGAAAAGAAAAGGAAAATAAAGAGGTACGGTTCTACTGCGAGTGCATTAAAGTTTAATGGGCGACTTGATGCATTCGGTTTCCATATTTTAATCTGAAATAGGGCAACATGTCGAATATATATTTTCCATGAAATCTAAGTGTTAACCAAATAACCAGAAATAAACGTATTATGATGTATAAAAATTATATGATATGAATTATACGTAATTAAATTATATGAGATAGTATATGCTTTATGATAATTTAATTCGTCATATAATTTATTAATATAATAGTAAGAAAATGAAGAAAATCTGAGAAATTAAAATACCTTTGTAGACGATGAAGTTTAAATTCATAAACTCGTCTCAGAGTTCTGGATTAATAGTGCAACTTTAAGATTCAGCGCAACTGTGTTGTGTATGCTGAACCAAGCTCGGCTGTTGTTATCCCTCACGGACGAGATCGCGAGAAATTAAGAGAGTCTCGAAATACACAGTAGTTACAGTCGTGGTCAGTGAAATTGATAACACGCGGAAGCGCGCTATGATAAATAGCTTCGCTGGCTCGATAGCGGCGAAGGAAACGAAGTCGCGGAAAGGGGAAGCGAGTGAGACGGCGCTATTAATCAGCGACGGGCGTTTTGTTGTTCTTCTATAGAAGAAGATACCTCATTGCAACGCTACACCCTCGCTTGCAAAAGCGTCTCGTCGGCTATCTTCGACTCGCCAGGGAAGAATTAAAGGTGACTCACCTCGAGAATTGGTGGAATCTTTAATTAATCCTGACAGGCACATTTCGCTCCTTCCTGTTACGTGACAGACCGCGTGAATCACGCGAAAACACAATGCTTGTGCTTCTTCTGGGCCGCGTTCTCCTTCAGCTCCCCGAAACGAGGGCAAATAAAATTTATAAGGTACACAGAGAGCTCGCTTAACCCCTCCTCGTTATCGCGCGCATTGGTTAGTCAAACATTGATCGAGGGAGGGATGCGTTTTAATTTCGCAATATTGAAACGCTAGTTACGTTCAATGAGAAATTCGCTCCGAGCTCCGTCCCCATCGGGTAACAATACTCGAGTGTATTAACTTCAGAACAGCACGCTTGAGGGTGTAATCGGGTCCTGCAAACACGTCTGTATCTTAATAGAAGGATATATGGGCTTGAAAATTTATTTTTTCAAGCAAAGACAATTTTTAATATATTTCTTTCTTCTGATATTTCTAGTGTTCTCGATATATATCGTATTTTTTCTTCTGTAATACGGTCAGTTAAATATATACAAACTGAATTATTTAAATAAGGCTATCTGCATTTCAAAATAAATTTTAAAGTATCAAGAATGGACATATATATATATATAGATATATATGTTCTGTCCATCTAGAAAAAGGTATAGGATGATCCTTAAATATTCATTTCAAAAATCAATTAATAGAAATAAATCTATTTTTTATCAAAGTGGATCTCTCTCTTTCTCTCTCTCTCTCTCTTTCAGTGCTTAAATATTTTAGAGTGAATTTATATACATCTCTAATTCTGCAAACCGCATCTTTTTTTATTTTAAAATGCAATTAACAGAACTAGAGTAACATGACGATAATATCATATATCAAATTGACAAGCAACTTAATAATTTTCTTATTAATAAGCATCATGGAAGAATATTAATAATTTAATGCTAATCTAAACATCTTAAGGACTGTAAATAACTTAACTCTTCGTGATCAACTCGGACCCCAAAAAAGGTTTATATTTCTAAGATCTTTTTTTAAAACGGAACTTAAACTGTCATCTATCCGAAGTTTGAAATACCCTTTTTGCATCTTCAACCACATGTTGTTTCTTGAACATTATCTTTGGTTTTTTTAAATGTGTTAAAATTAAAAACTTTAAACAACCACTGCATTTTCATATTTTACAATGTTTCAAAAATTTTGAAAATCATTGAGGTTATTTTGATAAAACTTTGTGTTTGTTTCAAAAACATAATTTTTGACATTTTTGAGAAAAACGAAATTTTTCCTTCAACTTTAACGCCATGTATATTTGAAACTAAGCCATTTTAGACATATGGTCATATAAAGTTTTCGTCTTGAATTAATGTGAAGAATTACCTCTTAAATCTTTTAGAATACCTAAGGACTACCCTGTATATTTTTCCTGAATATATACAGTTTATAATTCTGCCAGAAAGAGATGCTTTGTTTTATTTTTTTATATGTTGGCCACGTTCAATTCATATATGCGCTATTCTTAAATGACATGATATGAGAGCAGAAATTATATCGTATGCATATTTTAATAGCGCGCAAAAGAATGAATAAACGAGCGCAGTCTGCGAGCGAATGAATGAATAATTATAGGATTATTACAAGCTGAATGATAAAAATACGAGTTGAGAAATTCATTTTCATCTATGAACACTTTGAGAAAATTACAATCGATTCCTTTTTAGCAGAAACTTTATTATCATTTTAATTAACTCTAGCTATACATGTGCGTAATTATACAATATAACATAGTTCTGTTCGTTTATATTCAAATAGCGTTTTTTTAGAATAATAGAGGTAATCAGATTTAACGCTAAAACTTGTAAAAATATGTTGTAAAAATAACAGGTTTCTCTTTGTGATCTTCTCAAAGGAACAGTTATTTCCAAATTTACGAAAGAAATCTGCCAGTAAAATGAAAGTGTTAAAAATTGTAGAGTATTCTCTATGTATATAATTTGATCAGATATTTTTGAATCTAAATTAGGAATTTTATTAAATGATGGGGGAATATGTGAATATATATATAAAATAAATACAATAATAGCAATTTATAATAATAATACATTAATGTAGTAATTTATTTGAAAAAAATAGTACAATATAATTATTTATTTTA
>NW_017304228.1:4298182-4303762 GCF_001594115.1 Trachymyrmex septentrionalis | reverse complement strand
TGGAAGTGATAATAGAAATAATAATATAATAATATATATTCTATGATTTAAATAATAATATATATTCTATAATTTTGCAATTTGACATTTATAAAATATTTTCCAGTGTGGGAACTTTTTGCTACTTTTTGTTAAAATCAGAACAAGAAAGATATTTGACCGAATAGTGGAATAAATACCTGAAAGCAGGACTGTCTCGTCGAAATCAAGTCGTCTGATGATATTATAATTTATAAATATTTGTATAAGTTTTTGAATATGTGTGTAACAATAATTTCGATTTCGTTTCAAGAAAGAGCCTCGGGACAGGTCAAATATCGAATCTGCACGAGAAATGCTTTTTTATGATGCACGAATGTATATAAATGCCTGTATATACAAAAACACACACACACACACACACACACACATACATACAGACAGAATCTCAAGAAGAACCTTTGTACATCATGTGAATGCGAGAGTCAGGCATAATCACAAGTTAGAAGATCGTAACGATCATCCGCGGATCAAAGAGACGTGCTTTCACGTCGTAGCTCGCCAAACGAAGGCTTCGCGAAGCTGTAAAGGTTCTCGGAGCGAATACGTGATACACGAAACTCGTCGGTGAGCGATGCGTCGACGTTCTCCATTACGGCCGCACCAGGCCGCATGGCAGACGCGCACTTTGCTATGGGCTGCGCATCACGTGGAGAGAAGGCTGCATTTTCTGGCGCGTTTAAACCTCAAAGGACCTCCGGCCCGTGGATTCCGGCCAAAATGTTTTAATTACTCACGGTACAAAAGCGTAGGAAACGTAAAAAGCGCCGGGCACCGGTTGAAAAATGAAAAGCGACGTGGCTATACGTCCGGGTGCCGCCGTCGTCTTCACGCGTAAAACATAGAATTAAATTAGAAGAAAAACAGAAAAGAACATGCCGGGACAACGACGTTGCTGCCTTTATCTTGTTTGAACGCCCAAAGGATCTATTATTTTAATTTTCTGCTTACTCCGATTCATGAAAGCTAAAGAAAAAGAATGAAGAATTTGCAATAGTCAGTTCCAAAAGTTAAATAAATAGCCTTTCTTCTTTTTCTATAAAAATAGAAAGAGACAGAAAGGAATTGAATATATTTATTACCGATAACATAGAGGAAAGGCCTCTATATTATAAGATATCGAGTTTATTTTGGGTAAATGCTACAAATTTGTGGGCAAAATTAAAAAAAATAATAGATCATTTTGAAGGGAATTTAATAAGCTTTAAGATAATGTTATGTAAAATTTAATTCAAATTTTATTTTTTTTTATAAATTAAAGAAATGTAAAAAGTGAGCAAATCGCAAAGTAAAAAAATTCTGCTCCTAACATGAGATGTCCCAAGAAATCTATAATAAAATGCAAAATAGATCAGTATTGCAATTAAAAAACTTTATTTAATGTTTCTAAAATACAAATAAACACAGCCAGTACACGTGCAAAATGAGTTTGCAATGCATTATACTTAGCTGACTCGTCTTCAGGTAGTTGGAACCAAGCATTGCAGAAACAGGCACTTGATGTTTATTTCGAATGTTCTTTTTATTATTGTATAATAACATTTACACTTCAGCAACAATTTTCACTATGACTTAGCAGCATAGGTTATTTCATATTAGAAATACCCTGGATATCTCATATTAAGATTTCCATGCCTATGGTTTTACGATCATCAAATCTAACTTCTTAATTAAGCAATAACATATCGTATTTTTCTATTAGTACGATCTTACTCTATCACCATATGAAGAATTTATTGTTAAATATTTACTTATTAAATAATAAACAAGGTTTAAAAGCTCATCTCAACGAAACTTAAAGACATCCAAATTCTACAATCTTTTTTTTGCAATTACTATAGGCATGATCTAATA
The DNA here is from genome assembly GCF_001594115.1 of Trachymyrmex septentrionalis. Classification (NCBI taxonomy): domain Eukaryota; kingdom Metazoa; phylum Arthropoda; class Insecta; order Hymenoptera; family Formicidae; genus Trachymyrmex; species Trachymyrmex septentrionalis. The sequence continues at coordinate 4,301,869 of NW_017304228.1, read as the reverse complement.
ATAAATTTTCCACTAAATAGTTTTCAATCCAAGAACAATAAATTTATGGTGAAATGAATAGATAGTGTTTACTAGTTTAGCGGAAACGCCGCTATACTCATATTAGGCGCCTGTCTCATAATAGAGGGCTTTCCTCTAATAACCTGATAAATATTTAAAAACATTTTGACCTGAATATGCACGAATTTTTTAAGCATCCATTGTCCTTCTTAAAAATGTAATGTCGCATTATTATTTTATTTTTATTAAAAAAAAATAATAACAAAGAGGAGGATATTTAGAAGAACAAAAGTTTGAACAAATAAAAGATCAAAGAGCATATAAAAGCTTACATATGCATGGCTTGAACTGGCTGTGGTAAACAAAAGATTACATTTATTATGCAATAAAATAACATCAGCCAAATATATTTTTTATAATTCTCATAAATAAAAGAAGCTATTGCAATTTCGAAATTGCTTTATAATGAAAGATTTACGAAATGTATATATATTTAATTACTTCATAGGAACATTATTTTATATAAAATTCCTTATATCTTTATCCATGATTATATGAATTCTTTATATCTTTACCACGACTATAATGTGGGTCCTTTGTAATCTTGTGACATTTATTAATATAATTCGCATTGCGAACAGCTTCTAATTTAAATTATATTGTAACACACATTTGAAATTTCTCAATTATAACGTTTCTGGTTAACATATATTTCATGGTCATTTAACTGCTGACTACAGTTGACTGACCATAATTAGTTACAATAAATTGATGCTAGTGTTCATAAAAGCGTTCGTAGGGTGCAAAAGGGATAGCGCGTTTTCACTTCAGGGCATTCAGACTACAGAGAGAAGATAGATGGAGTTTCCGCTTGTGGGAGATGCATTAAATAAACTAAGCGGACTATGCGCGCGGTCTTGAGTGAATACCTTCCGGCAGATAGAACGCTAATTAGCGGTAACGAGTAATATAAGTTGTCGAATTATGCAATCGCGGGATCAACATAATTCGTGGTCGCTCAAAATAGTCATAATGCTGAACATACTGCGGCGATACAAACTTCTATGCCCGATTCCAAAATAGGTATTTTATCAAAATAAACTATACAATGAGAGATATTTGTGAAAACTTGTGGATTACTCCATGCCGATGGCATAGTTTAGTCGTGTTTATCACTGATTCCATGGTATTAGCAATGCATGTAACTGTGATAAAGTACAAATAATATTGTTAGTAACACGATATATTATAATAATCCACAAAAGAATTATTTCATTTCCGAGCGCATTCGGATATAAAAGTACACAAAAGAAGTCGAGAGTTTCAGCGTATATATTTTAGTAGCTAAGAAAAATATTTCAATTAATATAAAATCAACCCTTTTTCTCTCTTAGAAGAAAACGAAAATAAACGCGACTGATAATGATTTTATTCAAAATTATAAAAGTTTATGTATACGCATTATGTATCAGAGTGCTTACAAATTGATCTGATACTTATTCAAGAAAATAGTATCGAGAGAAGACTTTACTTGAAGATGGTCTCATCGATAAAAAAAAGATTACGAAAGAAAATTAAAACAGACATCGGAGGGAAAGAAACATCGTTTCTACGGCGCGGTTTCGAGAGATATCGAAAGAGCTGTATTTTAGAGAATATTAGATCTCCTCCACTCTTTGCGTTTCAGGAAAAAGAAAAGATATGTAATCGCAACGTAAAACGTGAGAATTTTACCGCAAGCACGTCGACGACGGAATGGTTAATTTTCTACAAAACGGGCGTGGACGGGTTCACACTTGCGTGTATACACTTTTACACGTTTCGTACCTTCATTGCTCGGTGTACCGCTACTCGACTTATTCTATTAAAGTGCCTCTCGTGCTTGCGCGCGAAGAACTCTCCGGGGACGTCTAATTCCGCATCCCTTACTTCCCAGACTATGAACATGCGAAAGAAATCCTCCAACTCGTAAACAAGTAACTCGGTTGAGTCAGTCCTGACCAAATTGGTCGAGCACGATGAGCACATATATGTGATATCGTATAAACAACGAGGACTTCAACTTTATTGTTCGTCAGCACGAACAGGTCGCTTTCGACAAACTTTATAATTTTAAATGACACTGCAAAAATGTGAGATGCTCTTATTAAAAAATTTTGGATGCACAGATAATTGACCTTAATAATTCTTCTTGATAATTTTTCTATGATAATTCTTCTAAGCAATTTGTAGAATAATGAAGTATTATTGACGCTAACTGTAAATTTGATTCAAAAGCCTATATTTTATTATTTTTATTTCTATTGAAAATTTTATGCTACGATAAAAAAATATATGAATCTCTCTAAGCTAATTCTTTATTACGTGGGTTTCAAATTAATTTGTATAATTTTGTTGTAATTAAATGTTCGTACGTTTCTGTTATTGATGACATTACCGGGATTATTTAACTAGCGTTCAATTAACTCTCGAGAATTATTTGTCAAATCGATCCAGCTCGTACCCTTTTCTCTCATGATTCTCATTCAATGTCTATCATTCCTATGTCTTAGGACTAAATATACGATAGGCAGAAAATAAAATAGAAACATGCCTTCGTGACTACTATTTCCTCAAATAAGATGAATGTTTCAGAGAAATTTATTAAGCTTTTCACTTTCCGTATATAGCAAATTTATTTTGTTATGAAGTAAATCAAATTGATTCTTTTTTACATCAACAGAAAATTAAAAAACTTTACAGCATATTATCGCGCGATACTTTGCTTTTAGATTTCTTATTTTATTTTATTATATTATTGTAATATCTCTCTCAAAATGGAGCGTTATATTTTATAACTATATTTTTTTAAAATTATAAATATATTTTAATAATAAAAAATAATTACAATTTTACGTAAAACTGTTATCAATATAACAATAAATTCTAAAACCGATACAAATGTTATTTACTCTAGTTCCTGGAGAAGTAATCAATGAAAGAAAGAGAAAAAAAATGCTTACATTTATATTCACAGTTATATTTTACATATTTTTTTATTCCATCAAGAAATTTAAGAACTTATTGAAAAGAGGAGGCTCAATTTGCGAAAAGAAATAAAAATTGCGTAAAATGTATTTCTGAATATTATTTACCTCTCTTAATTAACATGGGAAGCGCACCCGAAGAGGGTTGCTGGTGAGCATCCCCTGAGGTCATCCGCCCGTATTTATACGGAGTGAATCTTTTTTCCGGCTATACGGAGTGGCACAATACCGCTTGATGTATACCCTGTAGCTAGGTTCGTAATTAAGCCGATCGCTAGATGTATTATGCAAACATAAATCGGCAGTGGAAAGTTATAATTGAGTATGAATAATTAAAATACACGTCCAGGTCCAAGGGAACTCCTACTTTTCACAACAACATGAAAAGTCTCGTCGGATATTTATAGTTGTTATATATACGCAACAATCTTAAAACAATAGTATATATTTCGTAATAAATACACGTAAATGCCAATAGCTACTTTCTTTAATAACAATATCTTGATATTGCGTTGCAATCAACATTTACATTACGCAATTACATGAATATGCCGCTTATAACGTTATCTATCGACCTATGAAGGGACTAGGAATTTTTATCGAGTCTTTTCGTAGGAGAGGAATTTTTATGAATATCGCTACAGGCATAAATAGCACGCCT
>NW_017304228.1:4290717-4298082 GCF_001594115.1 Trachymyrmex septentrionalis | reverse complement strand
AAAGACGATTTTCCTACCTAGGCGTTTCAAATGATCATGAACGGTCGAATTCGATAAATTTAATCTCTCAGCGATCTCACAAGTTGTTATTCGCCGGTTTGCATCAATTAATGCCTTTATTGTGTCTTCATCAGCTTCAACATCGTTCTGGCCTTCCAGAACGTGGTGCATCTTCAACATCAAAATTGCCAGATCGAAATTTTGCAAACCAATTTTGGCACTGGCGTTCTGTCAATACATCTTCTCCATACACATCGGATAATTTTTTTCTTGCTGAACAGCATTTTTATCTTTTCGATAGTAAAAAAGTAAAATATGCCGAAAATGCTGCTTTTCACTTTCCATATTCGATAGGGCACCAACTAAAAACTACTGCGTAGAACTTTTTTCACAAGCAAGCCTTGCTATAGCAGCTGTCAAAATATATAATGATTATGCGGCTTAAGTGTGAAGTTGGCTGTGAAAAAATATAAGTCCTCTGTTGGGAAAAAACGAAATTACTTTCCGAACAACCTAATATTTGTTTAACACCAGATCAAATTATTTTTTTCATATTTTGAAAAAAAATGGTTTTTTCATGCTCACTCTCTCCTACTCGTCTACAGTACCAAGCAGAGTAGCTTGCTCAATCAAATCGTGCTCCATGCTGTCAGTTGCGCTGCCGAATTGATTTATGACGTTATTTGACTAAATCTTGTTTTTTTATATCATTATACGCACTATTTGGCAACGTTGTATGTCAATTATATCACATTATATATATTATTTGGCAATGTCGCATTTGCATCAAATTATATTGATAATCGTCATTCTTGAAAAAAATCTTAAATTACGCTAACAAAGCAGCTATACTTTGATAAAATTGCAAATGTTGTATTTTTGCAAGTGTTATATCCAATTACATTGATAATGTTGCTAAAACATGTTAATGTCCTTGAAAAATTTCTATATTACTCTGACAAAACAGTTGTATATTAGCAAATGTACTATTTGACAACGTCGCGTCTCAATTATATCGTATTATCTGTATTATTTGGCAACGTCGCATTTCAATTATATCATATTACATATATATAATATATATTACCATATACTATATATATATATATATATGTATATATATATAAATGTTATCAGGGCTAATAAAGTTTGTTTAATTTTTTACAGTTCAAATAGGTGGTGGTGCTCAGCGTCTTACATCGCAGCACACTCGAGAAGAAATGCCGTTGGAAGAAGAAACAAAATTTCATCGGCGAACAACGTCATCATCATCATCAGAAGCAGCAGCATCAGCAGCAGCAGCAGCAGCAGCAGCAACAGCAGCAGCAGCAGCCGCAACAGCAGCAGCAATATACACATCATCATCATCATCATCATCAGATCGAGGAAAACGATCGGACAGCCGACGGGACAGCCGGGACAGCCGGGACAGCCGGGACAGCCGGGACAGACGGGACAGCCGGGACAGCCTGGACAGACGGGACCGACGGGACCCGATGGGACCGAAGGGACCGAAGGGACCCTCAGACCCTTCAGTCCCTCAGCCCTTCAGTCCCTCAGTCCCTCAGTCCCTCAGTCCCTCAATCCCTCAGTCACTCAGTCCCGTAGTCCCTCAGTCCCTCAGTCCCTCAGTCCCTCAGTCCCTCAATTAACGTTTTGTTAGTAATTAACATATCATAATCTGTGATTTAATCTTGCAATTATTAACTTTTTACTTTAGGCGTAAAATCGTGTGTTCGAGTTTTATCTTTGTTATTAAAAAGGTGAAACAACTGGAGATAAAATGACAGCACGTATTTCGTGATAATTGATATTTTGTTGATAAGAAACAAATATGTTGAGATTTTAATCTCGCAGATAATCGAAACAACGAATAGAAGTAAAGCAACGCGCGAACACTAAAACGATATGTTTTTTGTAAATACTAATTTACATCGCCACTTCATCGCTCCGGCAAAAAGCGAATGTGTTGAATTTTTGACGTAAAGTAAAATGTGTCTTTAATGTTTCAGTAATTATGTAAAGAAAAAAGAAGAATAGTCTATTTACTAAGTAAGATCATTGGAAAAATTAAATGAAGAGTGGATATTGAAGAAAAAGATCGGAATCTTAAGAAGGATTCCGATAAGTATTTGTTAGCTGATTGTGTTTACAAAACTCATAATACGAAGGCACACTTGGCTCTTTTGAAAATACCAAAGATATAAATTGTGGGGATCATAGGAAGAATGGCAAAGATAAAAGGAACAATTTGTACTCGGCGATATCTTTCAAATTCGAAGGGAATATTAATATGAAAAGGAAATAATATTGTGCTCGCGAAAAATAGGCAATTCTAGAAATTCCATTAGTAATTTAATTAAAAATGAATGAAAAAATAATCAAATATAAGTTTTTATTGTTTCAGCTTAATATTACAATATAAAAATATACTTAGAAAAAAACAATATATTTTTAGCAATAAACTAAAATTTTTATGAACAAAGATGAAAATTCCCATTAATATTGTCACTGTTTAACACTATTTTGCAATACAAGTGTAAATAATAATTTCCAACGTATTTTTTCCTGCTGGACACGAATCCGTTCAAAGACTGTTATTCTACAATTTTGAAAAAAAATAGCTTTAAAAAAATAAAAAACGATTTTGAGGGATTTTATAACGTTGTGTAACATTGGTAGCAATTTTTTTTCCAAATTTTGTTAATGCCATGCAGAAATACCAATTTTTAGCTTAAAAATATACTTGGTTTCGTCTCGATATAATTTTTTATTTTCGAGATAATTCTTACTTTCCATCTTTAATTATGAAAATTTTATTTTCAGAATTTTTATTACCAAAAATCTATTGTTAAAAAATCTATTCTTTTCTTCTATATGTATACTTTTATTATACATAGTATTAGGTTAAAAACTTGTATTTGGTTATCCTTCTATTAATTTTTTATACTAATCGTTAGTGTGTTAATAAAATGTCCAGGATTGTATAGATTGTTAAAATATATATTTATTAAATGACGTAATTATCAACAATCCAATTTTTTCAAATAATGATAATATTAATGATATTAATAGAGCTTTCACACAAGCAGCACGATTTTTAATATTTCACAAATAGATTTGTATAATCTTCGCAATACTGAAAGACAATAATTAATTAATATTAAGAGTATTGCTGTTCGACACTTTTGGTGCTCCAAATAAACAATTAATTACTTTCAATAATAAATTAACTAGTATTAAATTAGCTAGTATTAGATTTCTGTAAGGGTGGAATAAAACAAGCCGTGTATAGTTATACAAGCAATACTCACTCAGCGAACAACTACAGACAAAACTTAAAACTAGATAAATTCTTACGCTTTAATGTCACTTTTACATAGTAAAAGCATTACAATGGTATTCACCATCCGTTTTCGACAGCGGAGGAAGAATGAATCGGATCATCCGCGATCGGCAGACGCATTTCAATTTCATACGTGAACGCGCCCGTCATTTCCTTGTATGTAGAAAGTGTCAGAGAGTAATGAAAAATTTACTATGTGTTGAGAAAGCCAAAATACGACGGATAATGTAAATTATGATAATAATAAGTATATATCGAAATATGATAAAATATGTTAACAGTACATCGAAATGTATCATAGAATGTCCAGCTATAAATAAACTAAATTATATATATAAATATTGTATATTTTTTAAGTATGCATATTCAAATTTTTTACAACATAGAACATGAATATAATATATTAACAAAAATTTTATTAATAACGTTTATTAATAATTGTTGAAGAATATGTTTAATTTTAGAAATTAATTTTAAAAATTATATGTATTTATATTATAACAGGTATGTTTTTTTTTAAATAAATTATATTCTTTAAACTGAATGATTTTAACTAAAATAACTCAACACGTAGTAAATATTTTCGTCTCTGATTACAAAAACTTTCGGAATTAAGGTCTTAATCGAAAAAAAGACGATTGCTGTATACGCAAATATAATATAAGTATATAAAATATATACATTACGTTTGTATAAACGACACGTACATCACGTTGATGTAAACTTATAGACCTCTCGAGCAACTTAACGAAGATGCAGAGCTTGCGAACCGGCTAAAAAATACGAATTGATGAGCATAGAACGGACTTTAAACCGGTGAGAATGGGCAGTTGGATGTGGTCCAATGCGAAGGTAATCGGCAGTCTCGGATTTCGTGTAAACAGTAAAAACTCCTCGAGTTGGAAGCCGACCAATAGCTTCGCTATTGTGCCGTAACTTCCTCTTACGGCCAAATAACAAGTAGCCTGTAAAATTGAAGCATTCAATTTTACAAACCTTAGTATCGAAGCCGTCGAATCTAATAGCGAATGGTTTACGAAAAGACCTTTTGAGCCTGTTTAGGAATTTAGTAACCTTTGTAAAATTTGTATGTATGTATTTGCTTTTAATTGCGTAATCTTACGTATAAGACAACAATTTGAAAAACGTTATAATTATAAAGTTAATACTTAAGTTTGTTCTAAAGTTTCATTTAAACTGACCATACAATTTAGAAGAAATTTAAATTCTTCAAATTATTCTTGAAATATAAGCTGGAATTTGTGTCAAATGTACGATGCGTGTACATCAAATGAGCATCTTACAACTTTTATTTTGAAAATATTTAATAACATATAAAATTATAACAATAATTATGTATAATGACATAAGATATTGATAGTAGCTTTTTTATATTATTATTTTAATTGTTTTACATATTATTATGAATAAAATGTCAATTGACTAGAAAGTAGCGCGAGAATCTCTTTAAATTGGTAGTTGAATTTATTATTGACTGTGATTTTGTTCTTTTTATTCACAGCAAGAGTATGTTAATTGTCAGTATAAATTTTTTTTCATAGCTCACAAAGGTGACATTATAATGATCTGTATACTCGTGACTTGTATTTTTTTTACATTAGTATTTTGTATAAATATAATATTGAAAATTAAATAGCGCATGGAAAAAACGATTTTACAAGTATTAAAAAATTGAGCTAGATATGGGTATGTAGATTTAAAAATAATTTTATACTATCAAAATAATTATGTGAGCACTCTGATTGTTATGAATGTGAAAAGTTTTTGTAATAGTCATCAAAGTTCAAGTGTTCTATATAATTATTTTGATAATCTAACAAAATTATTTTCAAATCTAAAATTTTTAGACACTTCAATGAAATTTTTTTTTTATACACACGCATAGCATGTGTCTGTTGTCTAATATTTGAGATCCAGATCTGTATGAGAATAGTTTGCAGAATCAGATATATAAATCTATAAATATTTAAGCACTAACATCCGCTTTGACCGAATATAAGATTTTTCTTGTTTTATTACATTTATTCTCATTGGTCAAAATTTGTATAATGTGATATACTTACTAAAAATAATTTTGTTGGACCATAAAAATAATTACGTCGAAGACTCAAGTAGGATGAACAATGCTGCAAAAAAGTTTGGACAACATTAGCAGTTAACATGAACATCCCATATAATATTTTGATTCGACACATTTATTTTCAAATCTATATCTAGCTTAATTATTAGTTATCTTAACTCAAAACTCATGTAGCACAGAAGCAATTTTGCTACAACATTATCATGACAAGTCATGAAAAAGTGATTCAGAGAAAAATGCATTTAAAGATTCAAATGTAGTTTACAAATGCAAATCGAACACTTACAGGATTCTTTTGCTAATAAGCTATATTAGGGCCATATAATAATCCTTTTTCTTGCTCAAAGAATTGATTTTTGTCCAATTGTTGTTTTCTTCTATAAATTCGAGCTTCTCTGCACGCCTCGAGGCTTTGTCTTAACGGTTTCTTCAACTATTGCTCGTCACGCGCAGATGTGAATATTTCTGTTTCGTACACGGTTAATGAACACAAAAGGCTATTGTTTAATGATTAATAAAAATCAACTTTGACATTGCTTAGACAAGTTACATAATATAATAAAACTGAACGATTACACTAAAATGATGTTTATTGCTTTTTACATCTTCTTTGTTTTTTTAACTTAACTTTGTCTTTGAAAGAAAAATACTACGTTTGCTTAGAAATTGATTGCCTCAGAGCATCGTTTGTTAACGTCACATTTGCTGACAGTTTGTGCACAATAATTATTGCCTACAGCTCGATTATCTACATGCTTTGTTGCACGCAAAATTAAGGAAAAAAAGTACGCATGCTCACATGATCACTATTGCGCATAAACTGCATTGAACACGTAATATTATTGACTACAAATCAATTACTACATATCTACAGATTTGTTGACTACACATCTACATGCTTTTGTACACAAATAAGAATTTTAGAGACGAATTAGTCACATTCGCTTATACATATTATCATTACATATTATATTGCCTACATATCGATTACCTACAAACATTTTTGTATAAGAAAATAGAATGAAGAAGCAACGATTTGTTTGCATGTACATGTTATTGTATACAAATCCATTGTCTAGAAGCACTTTAATTACATAAAACAATAATTTTTAAAACAGAAAATTTGTATTTAAAAATTAAGATATTTGCGTTTTTTTAAAGCTGAGAATAGTGCATGTAGACAATCGAGTTGTAGACAATAATTTTGATGCGCAAACAAACCGTCGACAAATGTAACACAAACTATAGGCTATCGATTTATAAGCATACAAGTCCACCCTTTTCGGAATAGTACATTAATCTTTATTTAAAGCAAGATGCTTTTACGGAAAACTTTAGGAATATTATAGCGATGATTTAATAATCGAGACAAGAACAAATTACTAATGCTTTCATGTCAATTGTTTTAATATAAATCTTGTTTGTTGATTTACAATAGTACATAAGTGATAGTCATACATACAAAAATAATAATCATCATGTACATCAAATATTAGATGAGAGTATGTTCTGAAGACGCAGTTGGAGAAATTAACAGTAAGAAATTTTTATCAATTGTTCTGTATATTTAGGGTACATTTCGTTTTCAATAATAGAATATTCTCAATTAATTCTGAAATATTAATTCAATTTAATTGAATGTATATTGGATAGTAGTTCAATGTCTTAACACTAGGACCGGGAAGGTCCTAACCGCTAGGTATTTAAAGTGTGGCTGTATGCTCCTTTTCATTTAACATTTTGAAAATATTTTTGTCTAATATTTGAAATCCAGATCTGTGTGAAAACAGTTTGCAGAATTAGATATGTATATACATTCATAAATGTCTAAGCACTAACATCCGACCGAATATAAGATTTTTTTCGTTCAATTACATTTATTCTTATTCGTATAATTCGTAAAATTTGTATAGTATCA
>NW_017304228.1:4283196-4290617 GCF_001594115.1 Trachymyrmex septentrionalis | reverse complement strand
AATAGTGCATGTAGACAATCGAGTTGTAGACAATAATTTTGATGCGCAAACAAACCGTCGACAAATGTAACACAAACTATAGGCTATCGATTTATAAGCATACAAGTCCACCCTTTCCGGAATAGTACATTAATCTTTATTTAAAGCAAGATGCTTTTACGGAAAACTTTAGGAATATTATAGCGATGATTTAATAATCGAGACAAGAACAAATTATTAACGCTTTAATGTCAATTGTTTTAATATAAATCTTGTTTGTTGATTTACAATAGTACATAAGTGATAGTCATACATACAAAAATAATAATCATCATGTACATCAAATATTAGATGAGAGTATGTTCTGAAGACGCAGTTGGAGAAATTAACAGTAAGAAATTTTTATCAATTGTTCTGTATATTTAGGGTACATTTCGTTTTCAATAATAGAATATTCTCAATTAATTCTGAAATATTAATTCAATTTAATTGAATGTATATTGGATAGTAGTTCAATGTCTTAACACTAGGACCGGGAAGGTCCTAACCGCTAGGTATTTAAAGTGTGGCTGTATGCTCCTTTTCATTTAACATTTTGAAAATATTTTTGTCTAATATTTGAAATCCAGATCTGTGTGAAAACAGTTTGCAGAATTAGATATGTATATACATTCATAAATGTCTAAGCACTAACATCCGACCGAATATAAGATTTTTTTCGTTCAATTACATTTATTCTTATTCGTATAATTCGTAAAATTTGTATAGTATCATATACTTACTAAAAATAATTATGTTGGACCGTCATAATAATTATGTAGAAAATTCAAACAATATAACAAAAAGGTTTAATATCAGTAATTAGCTTGATCATTCTACGTAATTAATTTGATAGTCCAATAAAATTTATTTTTAAATTTATATGTAGCTAAATTTTCATATATTTCAGCGAAATCGTTCTGTCCGTATAGATAGCACGTATGTGAATAAAATAGAATCTAATAGACGAGTGTATATAGATACGTGCCATCAGAACTGAGCATATTGAAAGGGAGACGTTATTTTGCGGGCTCAAGTATAATTTACAACGTTACAGAGAGAGAGCAACGCGACGCTGGTGTGAGATGCATGCGAATTTAATTAGCTTTATTATATAAATGTCAAAGATATACGCATTATATAGATGAATGTAGATCCGCGTAAATGATCCCGGCAGAATAAGGATTCCCGGAATCAGTAATCTGTTTCGTAAATCACGTCTTATGACTATCTGAATTATTCGATCCGCATGCGAGGATAACAAGGAATAACAATATGATAATGCACGTATGTTACCGTCTGGTGAGAATACTTTCTGAGTTGTTAAGGTGTTGGACAAAGTTACCACTCTTTTTAAATGTTACTAATCCTTTCAATTTGCTCAATTCTCAACTTTGCTGAACAATCTTGGGAAGCTAATAACAGATTACTATTATTAATATTTTGTAATTATTCATAATTTAGTAATTATTATGTGTTAGTTAAATATTATATATATTAGTTTGATATTTAATAATTATTGTTAAGTAGTTATTAAAAATTCAGTTCGCATTAAGTATATAAATGCGATTTATGTTTATTAACTTTCTTTGATTACTTACATTTATTTTACTTATTTAATAAAAATAATATTTTCACGAGGAAGAATGATTTTGCTAAAGTATCTAAAATTTTTGGATTTGAAAAAACATACAAATTTAAAAATAATTTTGTTAGACCGTCAAAGTACGCAGGAAACTCAAGTATAATGAACAATGCTGCAAATAGTTTGGACAACTTTAGTAGCTAACTTGAATATCTTATATAATGTTTTGATTCGATACATATATATTTTCAGATCTAGCTAAATTATTAGTTATTTTAGCAAAACTTATACAGTATAGAAGCAACATTGCTACAACATTATAATGCTAGGTCGCAAAATACGTACTTCAATATTAAAAAATTTGTGTTTTTTTAAAGCAGGGAATAGAGCGTGTAGACAATCAAGTTGTAATTAATAATTTTAGTGCGCACACAAACCGTCGACAAATGTAACGTAGATAAACGATACTATAAGCAATCAATATGTAAACAAACAAGGTCTTTCCTTTCCAGAATAATATATTAACTTTTATTCAAAGCAAGATGTTTTTACGCAAAACTTTAGAAATATTATGGCTATGATTCAATAATCGAGACAAGAACAAATTACTAATATCAATTCGATCGTCAGAGTCGAGAAGAATTTCTTTAAAAAGAATTTTTAGAAATGCTAAAATCGAAAATACAATAATAAATAGTAATCGAATAATGTAAAAAATGTTATATATATATATATATATATATATATGTATATAGTAAGAGTTGCTACAAGAAAAAGTAAAAGAAAGTTTTATTGCAAGATTGACGAAATATCTTTTTAGATGTGAAAATGGAGACGTAGGAAGACAGCACTATTAATATTGTGTAAAGAACTATACATAAATAATAGCAAATCACAGGTTTCTTCTAGAAAATTTCCAACCTAAAATAATTCTAATTTGAAATATTTATTTGCATAAATTAAATTTCTCATGATTATATTTCTTTTAATTTCCACATCATCGTACATCTCTCTTTCTTTTTCTCTAATCTCATTTGATCTTATTTCATTATTTTTATTTGTTATTATATCTTTGTATCATTTTATTTTTTTCTTTAATTTTGAAAAAATTTTTATTTCTGTATGCTATATATATATATTTTTTTTTTTTAAACCTGAGTTCTCTATAAACACTAAGAACTTACTCAATCATGTTTAAAGATAAGGGATTTTTCTTAATACAAAACGAATAATTCTCAATTTTCCAACTAGATTCAAGAAACGTATAACATAAGGAAGAGGAACAATCCTCTCAAGAATAAGGCGAAGAGAATTGGGATTAATTTTCAATATTCTCATCCAGACGTAAAGTACGACGAGAAAACAAATCTTCGAGACGCCGTCGCGGGTGTTACGAAGGGAAGAGTGGTTTGATCTGATTCTATAGCCAGGTAAGATGAGAGAGCTGGAGATGGTTTTACTTAAGAAGCTTCCGGCCCACCTTACTTCACTTAGCCGTGCACTGGATGCGGTTGGAGTTTCAAGTAAACATCCGGCCGGGCTACTTCCTCCGGGAGAGAAACTACAGCATATCTGATTTTCTAACTAATCATGCTCCAACTCTCATCCCCCTGGTAAGTTGCGGGTCTCTGTATTCCTATGCGAATCACAATCTGAATTTGAATGGTAGCGATAAACTACGACGATTGTTACTTACAAATTCGACTGCTCTTCTATCTCTCGAAAGAAAATGTTGAACATTTAAACAAATCGATCTAAATAATTTATATTAATAAAGAATAATATACATCGATTAAAAGAAGATTAAAAATTCATGCGGATAAATACTTTTTACGTCGAACATTTATCGAAAATTGAAGATTCATACATGTAGTTTTATCAGCTTTAAAATATAGCAATTTAAACGTTGGGAAATATTCATTTTAATTACCATATTATCTTCTCAAAATAAAAAAATAATGACTTTTATTTGCAATGGAAACGTTTGGTAAATAAGAGAAAAATAACAAGACAAAAAATAACAGCTTTTATTTGCTGTAAAAATGATTAGAAGAAGAGGAAAAAATAAAGAGAGGAAAAGAGATCTTAATTTCAAAAATATTTTAATTACATATCCACATACGTTATTCCTCAAATGTTCAATGTTTTTTTTTCGTTTAACGTATGTCTCAGAATATAATTACTGAAATTATTGTACACAGATGTATTAATATTTTAACGTAGCCATTGAGTCGATTTGGCATTCAGTGGACCATCCTACGAGATTTGAGAGGCGTGTATAAACGCGTGTGTTTCGCACAATACCCTTTTCCTCTCTCGTCTCTCTCTCTCTCTCTCTCTCTTTCTCTCTCTCTCTCTCTCTCTCTCACATACAGCAATTTTAATGCGCGCATTCATCACGCAGACCAACAACATGGCATCGCCGAGGCAGCGTGAGCGCGAGAGCAAGAGCAACGGAATAAATTCGGCAAACTCTGATGCGGCATAAACGGTGCTTCGCCCCCGATGACCGAACGCCCACTATTTAAACGGGAGCATTATTCACCCGCAGGGCGACCCTTCCTCCTTCGTTCCCGCTCAGAGGTAGCCCCAGTGCGCCATTTTTGCGGCCTCCAACAAATTTACGCGAATTTACATCGGTAGATGTCCAGCGCTCTCGAATACGCTCTCTCATAGACGGCGACGTCTATTACGCTTTCCGGACTCGGACTGCCACCGTTGTGATAGGCAGACACCACCGTCCAAGAGGATTCGAATCTGTTATTTAAAAAAATGCGCACAGCGGTATACGCGACCGGAATGCTGCTTTTTCGACGGAGCCACGCTTTTTCGCGCGACACCGCCAAGTTTTACGCCACGATACTCGTGGACGGATTCCAAGTGCATCGCATTTTCCGCGGAGAAGTAAGAAAAAAAGAATTTATGAGATATAACCTATGTGGATCATGTTGAGAGAAAAAAAACGATCTAACTGCGTCAGTAGTAGCCCGCAGAATTATGAGCGGGTTTAAAATATGTTTCTGTATGGCGGGAAACGCGCTTAACTTAATACACGTACACCTACCTCTACCTATACCTCTACTTTGCAAAAGAGTATTAGGAGTAAAAGTAACTGCAACGTTTTGCTTGGGTCGTTTGGGAATATGGTTTTCTCATATGGCTGCGATTTTTATGACTTTCGCACAAACGCAGTAACCTTTTAGCCATTTGTATTAGAGTCAATACGTATAGATCGATGTAATTTCCGGCACACGAACAGGTCGGCTCGCCTTTCGGTTATTGATATCTGAACGAATAAAACTTAACATGTTTGCATGCATGCGTAGGAAACGAAACCATTAAGTAGGATGATGTATTATAAAACAAAAGTATTACGAGACCATTAAATCTTATATCCGGTGTCGAAACGTAGCGGAAATCGGAATTCGAATTTAGAATTGTAAGGAAGGCAGTCAACAATAATGTAAGGAAAAATGTATACATCGATGGAATATATTTGTATTAAATTCAATATATTTCACATGTCTTATACGATATGTGCCACTTAAATTTGTATATTAATTTAACATAAGGCGAATATGTACGACAAAAATATTATATAAAAAAATTAACACAAAAAGTAACACTGACTACTTTGTAAACAAATTGTGAAAGTATGTTTCTTTAATAAAATTAACATTTATAATATATAAAATTATTACTTATTTATTTATCTTAGAATTTAAAATAACATTAAAGATACGTTATTTTTTGTTACACGTTTGCTTGCTCATAAATTGTATTATTTTAATACAAAAAAATATTCAATATCAATTTAATACAACATATTCAAATAACACAATCATTAGGTTAAATTATTTGGATGTATTAAAAATTAATATAAAAATTGTAAAAATTGCAACAGCTAGACTTACATATGTACAAAATGTTTTTACTGTGTGGCCAATATCGCCTGTTGACATACATTTTTTGCATACATTTTGCATGACCATTGATAAAATAATTAAATTAATTTTTATTAAATACTTATTACTTAATTATATATGTAAATATAATATATGACTTCGAAGAACGAACTAAATTGACGGGAATCATCAACCTGAAATTTGCGTTACTTATGTAATTTCTATTTATAGTTTAGATTGATAAGGACCCGAATCGAAACGAAAATTATTTTATTCGTATTGTTACATTCATACGAAAATAAAGAATTTCTGTGCAGCTGTTGTAGGCTTTTTTACATTTCACTGATACTTATTACTTAATTATATTAAATATATATGATTTATATACTGTATGATATACATCTAATGTAAATTATCTGGTATGCATAATATTATTTTATATATTGTAATACGAAATTAATATTAAGTGTACGTAAAACTATGTAAAGTATTCTCTAAATCTAAATTAGTGGATAAATTATTGAATTAGGTTATCAGTGGCATGTTTGCATATTATAAAAAATTTGAGTATTATAAAATTAAAGTACCAATACATCTGCACTTTAGTTTAAATCTTTCAATACCATATACATTGAATTTATACACTAAAACAAAATTAGTTAGATCGAATAATAAAGATTAGCTAGATTAGGGATTCCATGTTTCATACTTATATAAGTATGATGCCAAACATGGTCCTCTAATTCAGCGATTTAGAAAGTAAATGTAAAATAAAAGCGACTAAATAATGATTCAGATGGTAAATCCAATTACAGTTAAATTTCTAATCTAGGATTGAAATTCCATTTTCTATTTTGAAGCTGCCATTCATTATAGGAAATCAATAAATGACGTAATTGGTTTCAGGATCGTTGAAATGGATGTTCGGCATCCAGCGTTCAGTAAACATTAATAATATCTCAAATTTCCATCAAATGCAGGAATAAAAATAGTAATATTTTGGAAATCACTTTTACAGTACATATCATTTATTGTGATATGAGGGCACAGCATTTGCAAGTTTCACATTTACCTAATTATTTTTAATTGATGATTCTATGCAGTGTGCTCCTCTTTGTGTAACAAAATTTCATCAACGAATATCGACAGAACGAGATTTATACCGTGTTGCAATATATGATTGGATTCGGCGTCTATCGCACATCGAACGGTGAATTCCATGTAATGAAATGTCAGTGAAACTCGATTTCAAACGCTCGATGCAGTCGTAACGGTACGTTCCGCAGAACGAGACGCTGTGCTGCGCTTCTAATGAACCACGCTTCATACGGTAATCGCATGTATAGCGCGATTCGATCGAACGACCTGTACGGGCGATACGATAAACGCCGTTTGGCGTTTCGTTTCACGCTACTGACAATTTTTCATTGCAACGCGACACACTAGCGCGCATCGCCGTTGCATCACTGTTGCAACGCGTTAACGGGCCGTTGCGCGTTTCCGGCGCGCGTTCGTCAGAGCAACGCGTTAACCATTAGCACGGCCGCCCCGAAACGTTAATCGAATTCCGACAGGTATAGCGTGCCTGGCAACGCGACCTGACGAAGCTGGCGCACGTAATACATTGATCAGGTTAATCGACGCTTCAGTTGATCGGAACCACGCTATTCGGATTTTGATACTCGATCGTTGACTACGTATTACAGGATAGCTGTCGCGGTACTTTCAGTAATGATTTAGTGATCATTTCATTCCTCCTTTTATTAGCTTCTCAATTTTAAGTGCTGCTAATCTAATCGTATAATAAACACTATACATACATTACATGTATTTAAATTCATTAGGAACTATTATATAGAAAAAAATAAAGTAAATATTATATATAAATTTATTAAGTATATATAAATTTTTTC
>NW_017304228.1:4247194-4283096 GCF_001594115.1 Trachymyrmex septentrionalis | reverse complement strand
ACACACACACACACACACACACACACACACACACACACACACATTCATTATTTATATAGAGATATATAGTTTCTTGTTATGTTTTACAATAAAATAGAAAATAATAAAATTTCGAAATTTAACGAATACGAATGAAAAGATTTTGTTAAAGTATCTAAAAATTTAGACAGACACACAAATCTGAAAATAATTTCGCTAGACTATAAAACAATTAGGAAACTTAAGCATAATGAGTAATATTAAAATTTTTACATTCTAGCAATCAGTTGAAGTGTCATTATTATAACAATTATTTTAATAGTGTAAAATTATTTTCAAATCTATTATATATCTACCTAAATTTTTGGATACTTCAGCAAGATCGTTCTTTTCGTGGATATTTTTCGAAATGTTTTATGTTAGGTCTGATTTTCTTTATAAATTTAATAAATAAGTAAAGATTAAGAAACTTAATTCAATGAACAAATAGAAATGCCTTTCTTTGATCTGCAACTTGGAGAATCTGTTCCTCAAAATGTCATTATTTTACAGTTTTTTAAATATACGAATTTATTCGTTATTTGATTAAATGCAACAAATATTGATCTTCATCGTTACTGTGTATAAATGGTCACTGTATGTATATGTATATACGCATATATAACAATCTCATTGCGTGTGCAATTTCATCGGATGAAACCGATGGACAGGGCTAAGCGGCAAAGGATATAACACCATTATGGGAAATCGAAACGTGTTTATGGAATGGGTTGTTCGTAAATACTAAATAATATGCATCAAGCATAACCTTGCGGAAGGTGCTTTTCGGAGATTAATAATAGCCTTCGCCGCACGATGCATGATTGCAACCGAATATTGATCTAGTCAAATACGTTTATCCGCAAGTAATATGAAACTATGTCCCACTAATGTGAGTGTAGTTGACGATATTCTAGTCCAAATAAAAAATTTGTTTCAATTTTGTAACATGTCATTAAAAAACGATATTATTGTCTGGAAGTTGATCAAGATTCCATCATAAAAATACATTTCGTCGAAATCGTAGATATTCCTTTTAAATAGTGCGTCAATAATTAAAAAAGATCTTTCAAATGATATATCGATACCGAAACAAATTTAATTAAAATGAAAAAAATTTATGAGAGGAAAGTTTTTTGTATTTATGACTATAATTGTATGATAGAATAATTATAGTTAGGAGCTTCATTTTTATTACTATAATGTTAATAATAATCATATTTACAATTCCATAAAGATAATTCTAGGTCAAGAATACATGGTCGTTCCCAAAAACGACTGTAAAATCTCGGTATATGAAAAAGATGCAGGTTTTGCTGAAGTTTCTAATAATTTAGCTAAATACAGATCTAAAAATAATTTTGTTGGACCATTAAAATAACCATGTAGAGCGCTCAAACTGATTTCTAGCATGTCAAAACTTTTTGTAGTATTGTTGATCTTTATGTCTGAGATTCCTACGTAACTATTTTGATGGTCCACCAAAATTATTTTCAGATGTATATCTTATATAGTTAAATTTTTAGATATTTCAGCAAATCGTTCTTTCGTGTAAATACTGTAAAAATGGAGCTCCTAATCATAATTATTTTACTCTGCAATTATAGTTTCAAATACCAAAAACTTTTCTCTCAATGTACATTAATGTCAATAATAAAGTTTATAACTAGTTTATTCATCTATACCACATCTATATCCATCCAGTTAAGTCGAGTCGATTTCAAGAAATTGTCGACAAGCAAACGCAATCCGTGTTGGAAACGCCAGCGAAGTCTACAGTTACTGCCTCAAATAATACATCCCGTAATAGCTCCACCCGCACAGCTCCTACTAATGGAGGGATAAAACCGCGTGTTTCTCCCTTGAATTAAACTGAACGGGGGCGGTAGAGGAGAGAAGGAGGAGAAGGAGAATCCTCTCTTCGTTTCCCGAGGTGCCTGTTTCCCGATAGAGAGCCCGGCATTACCGTTACAATGAGATTCCGTTACGGCGCCGGAAGTACGTCGGGAGAGAGTTCCGCGACACGCAAACGGCTGCGGAAACAAAGCGCGCGGCGCGATCTTGGTTATTTCATACCTAAACGCCGGCCGTACGGAGGAGACGTCTCAATGCCGGACGGCATTATGGTCGCTTCTGCCTGCCTGCCTACCGTGCGGTGCTATCGCCGGGCCAGAAACCAGTAATAATTCATTGTCCATTGCGCCGCACGGTGGTGGCGAGTCGGGTGTACTGATGATTTCCTTCCGGCGTTATGGGCCTTGCTTCTGCCCGGCACCGCTCTGTCGACTCCCGTCGACGTAGGAGCGGACGGCTCTTGATGGATATTGTAGGGTGCCTGCCATTGCGATGATGCATCATCGTGGATGATTTAGCGGAGGCTAACGCGTCCGCCCCTTATTTGGCACCCCCGCACGCGCTAATCATCGCACAATTCTATTGGGGTTTTGAGGAATCCGTAATTTCTAAAAGGTTGATGCTACCCCATCCCGTCGCTACGAGAAAAATTCGAAATAGTCGATCCGATCGTAAGCAAAACGTAGAGGAACCTTGGAAAAGTATAACGAGAAAATTCCTATGTTGCAGTCTTTAAACGAGTTTTCTTATATCTCTTTATTTCAAAGTGTTTTTCCTTCTATTTTTGCATATACGCGAAAAAAACAGTTTTATTGAAGTATATCTAAAAATGTAACTATATAAATACAGATTTGAAAATAATATTGTTTGGACCATTGAAATAATTGCAGATCTAACTATTTTAATGGTCCAAACAAAATTATTGGAAAATTTGTGTTAAATTCAACACACATTTTATCACGCGTCCCAAACGGTTTAGAAGGTAACACAAATATCATTTGAGAAGATAAATACGAAAAAGATAATACTGACACAGTTTGTAAACAAATCATGGAAGTATATTCTTTTAATAAAATTACTTTAATGAAAAAATTAATTGAAAATTAATACGTGATATGGATAGAGGATTCGAAATAGTCAAAGAGATTATTGTATGGATCAAGTATGTGTTAATGTCAATGACATTATGTCAATGTCTAGACGTTTGTCTAGGTAACTGTAGACGTCAATGGCAAATGCAGTCACTATAAATTTTCGCTGATTGACTGGCTTCCTCCTCGACGGATAATCCATCAAAACTCACCGGACGATTCGCGTCGAGCTATTCGGCAGTTCCCGGCACGAGAAGTTTTCTCCGCGCTTTCGTCATCCCCCTCGTCGTCTCCATTCTACTCAACGGCATCGTCCTCTTCAGGATTTCTCGAGTGTTGGATGATGAAACGCCGTTTTAAAACCTCGAATCACTCGAACGAGCAAGCTCTCTAAAAGGATTTCGATAGAGGCATCGGGCATTGGCAAAAAAAAAAAAAATAGTAAAAAGGATGAAGAGAAGATGGGACATTCGGGGAAGAAAATGAAGAGAGGTGCAGAACATGAACACGATTTCTATCGGCATTCAATAGCGATTCTGAAAATGCAGATGATTACAGCAGCCGTACGACATACAGTCCATATGAAACCATTCTTTGAAGGTTTTGGTTATGTGATGAAAATACATAAGAAATTCCCGTTGACATAAATTGAATGACATGAATCGAAATGAGTCCTCGAAGTTATTGTGTCATATAAATAAAACATATAAAAAGAGCCGGTAGGAAGTAGCAAATTTATAACTGTTATTTATGGAAATAATAGAAGAGAAAGATAAAAGATGAAAAAAAGAAAATGATAAGCAAGAGTAAACCTTTCCTATTTCGATGTAAATGTACCTGAGGTACTCCGTTGGGTTTATCAATTCTTTCCCGTTCTCGAAACCAACTATTCTAGGTCGTCCAATGAAACACACGATGATATACGTTCGTACGTCGAATGGGCATGATTAATAAATGTGATTTAATGCACAGTACTAAGCAAAATGAAGAAGATCAAATGCAGAACGCTCGAGCACAGCGAGACATTCGACCAAACATAAAACACAATAAATCGAAAAAATCTCAATAAAGTGAAACCCGTAGAAATAATGTCCATAACATGAGGAGTATTTTTTTTATCATAAATCTTGGAAAGTGAGGAATCCTGACATTTGCTTCTTTCAGTATACTTAATTCTTCGGAGCTAACGTCAAAATCTGTAACACAGTTCGATCCTGTGAGATCCATTTAATTTATATTGATTAAAAAGAACTAATTAATTTCAGGAAATGATATAAGTAATTCGTATAAAAAAAAAAATCTGTGTCATAAAATGTATGTGTCATTACTATGTTTATTTAAGCCTTTAAAGAGTTGAGAACAGAGAAGGTCTATTTTTCAAATTCTACAGCTTTTCCTTAAATAAGATTTGTTATAATTTATTGTTTCATTATCTTTTTTACTCAAAATATAACATCACTGATGTTGTTTTAACATCACTGTAATAGTTTTTCTGTTTTATACAGGTTCATAATTCAAATTTGCGGATGTAACATAAAGAATATAAATGAGTCTAATAATAGATTCACCGTCAGCTGCGAAGGAATATAATTGAGATAATCCAACACTCACCGTCACTCAGATCCGAAGGGTTAAGCATAATCAAAAGTAACATCGCGTTATGTATAGAAACAGATGTCAATCTTGACTTCGACATACTGTGTGTCTTGCAATATCAATCATTAGGCCACGAAGAAAGTCAGCGAGCGAAAAAAGGGGAGGGGGAGGGGTGCACAGATGATCAGTTCGATAATGCATTCGAGAGAGCGGCCACGGGGGAAATTTGTTTGCCATTCACTCGTGCGAGAACGAAGCACAGATGTTACATTGTTAACCTGCCTGCCTAGTGCCTATCCAGCCAACTTTCGACGGTCGCCAGCCGCCATGCAGTGCGGCGCGGTTCGACAGGGATGCGATGCGCGCAATAATCTCTGCCAGGCAGTATAACGACGGTGATGGCGCCTGTTGAGCATTTATCATACCTGTCGATTTCTACAGCGCATCTATCTAGACACCTTCGCTTCCCGCTCTAAATTATCACGTCTGCTACCACGTTCCGCGGTATATATGGATGTATGTATGTTACTCGCGTACACACGTGCGCGCAACGACGACGGCGACGACGGGAGGGTGCGGGGACGATCCAGCCGGGCTGCATCCGCGGATGCAACCACCGGTGAAAATATACTACTGTGCGCTCTCCCCGATGTATCGGCACGAGGGAGAAACACGACCGGCGTGTGGCGGCTTTTGTTTCCATTTGCCCGGGGAGTATTTCATCGGGCGGCCCCAAGTGCGTCTGTATCATCCCCTGTGAGAATGTGCGTACCGTCTTTAGGGTCGGTTTCACCCTTATACCGTGGCGCTGCCGGACCGCACATTTATATCCGCTGCTGCCGAGATGATAAAGGAAGACGTACTACGTGTATTAGGGAACACGAGAGAAACAACGAGAGAAATAGAGAAAAATCTCTGACTTGTTATACGATATTATGACATGGACGTGACAATTCTCGTCATTGTCTCGATATTATGATATCAGTCAGATAATAAAGAGTCAGATCTCCTGATTTTTTGGTGCAAAAATGCGATTCCGAAATATGTGTTTATACTTTTACAATATCGATTATATTAATATTACCTTAATTGATAAAATTCAAATTTCTTTAATATTCAAGAAATAATTAATTATCATTTATCTCTCTAATAAAATAATTTAATTTAATTTAATTTATAATGCAACACCACAACTAATTTAATTTATAATCTATATATAATCTATATTCGTAATGGTATAATACTTGCAAAAGAACGTAATGCTAATTCTTTCTAATAGCTGTTTATTTATCAGGATAACATCTGTTTACGTGTTACAATAATATCGCGCCCACGTAATATCGTGGCAGAATGACATAAAAAAATAACATATATACAATTGAATGATATATCATACGATAAAGATATTAAAAGTAAAAGAAGTATTATGTAAATTTAAATCCATTAATACTATTTTTTAAACAATAATAATTAATAATCTATTACTAATAAAAGAACATTTTCACGTCTTTATTATTATTTTATATAATAAATTTGGAAATTATCAAAGATATTTCATATTTTACATACGCAAATGTGTCATTAGAGTTTTCCAAAAAGCATTTTACATATTTTTATACAATTCAGAAATACGTTATCTTTGAAATTGTCTTGTCGAATAAAGAAAATAATAGAAGATGCAAAGTGCGATGTTTAGATGCGCTTCTTTCAATTACTTAGTTTTATTCTAGACATTTTAGGCACATAAAAAATAATTGAAGATAAATTCCATAGAAGATCCCATTTTTACGTACCTCTCGTATTCTTACAATCTGCACGCTCTGCATAAGTTAGCACAAACCTCTCAAGAGATTTTCTGAAATCGTAATTTTCGCCATTTGCGATAAGCGAAGTTAATTAAACTTGCAGAATTTTTTGTAAGTATTGTGCCGAACGAATTTTACAATATTTTTATTAATTTTACAATCTTTTACAATCACTTTTTAGCCAATACTTTTATTTTTTTATTATCAGATAATTTTGTTATTGCATTTGATAATCTTACTATATTAATTTAAATTACTTGAGCTACTTTGAACAATTTATATACAATATTTTAAAAAGAGGAAATTATTTAGTAAGTAAAGTTTTTATTTATTTATAATTTAAATGTCAAAGAATGTTTTTTGCAATTATTTGTTTACAGTTTGTCCATATATTTACGATTTATCAAAATATCTTTTTTAATCTATCTTTTTTAATTTGTTTTATTCGTTTCGAAAATTGAAAAAGTCATGATTTTGTCAGAGCATACTACATCTTTCTCATTTATCTTTTTTACAAGTTTCAAGCCTCGTTAAATAAAAGGTCAATTTAGCTAATAAACAGAGCTCGCAGCAGAAAATAAATGTGCCCTGTGCGGAGAGAGTTGCAACCGCGTAAATTCATTAGATATCGTCGTTTCTCGGCGTCGCAGTGTGACATATATAATAACGTATGTATGTTTTATTACTCAATTAAACTTTTTACGCCGGCGTATCTCGGCGTTTGCGTGGCGCGACGACGAGCACGCATGAGTCGCGTGTCGTACAGCCCCGATAAAGTAGGAACACGGAAACTGCTCCCCGGGCTATTTGTCAATGCTTTTTTTAACCGCGAATATGATCGAGCTGCTGCCGCCACGGCATGGTCCGGATAATAGCATTTTTCAACGCGCCGTAAGACAGAATCTGCCACACAGTATACGTACGATAAGCGATTGTTACTCGTGCACCTAATTAGCGTATCAGGGCTTGATTGGCGAGCAAAGTTATTTCACCTCGCAATAACACCTTGCGAATACCAGCAAACGAACTCATGACTCCGATTACTTCCTACGATTTCGCTTGAAATTTTTTGTGCGGCTCTCGCATATAAAAAAAAAACCTTGACATTTCTCGCGACAGTTTTAATCTACAATCGTAAACTATTATCGTCAATGTATACACGACGAACCGGCTTAACAGCTCGAAAAGAACGCGCGCGACATGGATTAATTAACATTTCCCTATTAGTACGCGTCGCGTTTCTGATGACGATATCTCGACATGTGCGATACGCAATACAAATTGTTACATGTACTTATTTATGCTGCAACATTTAAAAGTTTTCTAAGCTTTTCAGGAGTTCGTACAAAAATTTTTGAAGAAAATTCCGATTTTAAAGAACAAAAAGCTTTAAAACTAGAATTAATGCAATTAAAAATCATGTATATTAGTTCAGTGTTTTCATAGAATTATTGACAATACATATATACAAGTTTAATTATTTATAGTAAGTGAAAATCGACCGAGAAATAATCAGTAATAAACAAAGACGATAATATTCGGTCAAAACAAATCTTGATCTTTAATAATATTTTGACGTGAGTAGATTCATTTTGATCAAATATAGCCTTTTTATTGATATTTTTCGATTGATTTCCACTTATTGTAAATAACGACATTTGGATGTATGAATTATCTATAATTTTATTAAAGCTGAGCTGAAATATAATAGTTGATTGAGTTATAATTAATATTAGTTTCATATATATATAGTTCTTTGTTCTAAAAATAGAGTAAAATTAGAGTAAATTTTCGTCAACATTTTCGCAAAGAAGGCCATATTTGGTCAAAGTGAACTTTGAAGTCTAATAATATTTTATGCGTGAATCCTTTCTTCGCAAAAATTTTGAGGAATATTCACTCTGATTTTAAAGAATAGAAGAAACCTTTAAAACTAATATTAACGTTGTATAATCAACTATACATTTCAGATCAGCTGTTATTAAATATCGATCCGCTGAACAAATATGGACTTCTACGCTTATTTATGTTATCCATTATTTATTATACGTTAGCTTAACAAAGAAGAGGGAAAGTTTGCTAATTTATGTTTCTCGCGCTACACCCCTAAGTAGTTCGTATCGACTGTTTCAGCAGGGACGAGTTGTTTATCGGTATCGCATAAATCGTCGTGCCTTGGATTGTGAACGGTACGCTGTTCGGAAACGCGGAATAGCGCAGCCGGAAACGGCGCAATACGTATGTGTGTGTATATATATATATATATATATATATATGTATGTATATATAAGACGCGTCGGAAGTTCGTCATGCCGTGCAGGAAGCTGCGTGGTATTCCTCCCAAGTTGGATTGCTTCTGAGTTGATCTGAAACGCTATTTCCAGCCAGGGAAGGCACCGAATAAACAGGCTTCTCATTTTAGAGGTATTCAGTCAGCTTTTGCAAGTGCGCACGTTAAATTCAATGCAAATGCATCAAATCTTATTGGCCTTACTCATTATCCTATATTACTCTCCTATTATTACCGCTCTAGTATTAAAGTTACCTTCCCTCTTCCCATTTTTTTTAAAATGTCAGACGAGCTTTACTGCGAATCTCTTCAAATCGCCTTTCTAAAATGATTATTCTTTCGGAAACGACGTTGGTGAATTTTATGTAAAATATAGCATGTCTTAATTCCGTGCATTTATAAAAATGCGTATCGTATCATTACGGGATATCACATGGCCTTTGGCAATTTAACGAGCAACAATTGTTTATGACGGGAAATTGTAATCAGTCATGGTTAGTTAATTAAGTAATCACCATATTCGCAATAAAGTAATTGCAATAAAAGGCAATCGCAAATGATTAGAGTTAATGTATACATATATTTCTCATGAAAAACTATAGATATAGATAGTGCAGATTAATGTTGCAAGAATACGAGCCAATGTTGGTAAATGTCCACGTTCTATGACAAAAAGCAACCTTATATCGCGAATTGCATCGGTTTCTTGATACATGGTTATCGTTTTCGGAGCAGTCAGTCGTTAATTTGTTTTCTGCTGCTTTCATACCTTTTGTGGATGCTTCAAAACTACTTAATATTGTAACGATAGCTATTACAGCAATTGAAGTTACAGTTTAAAAAAGCAATTAAAATTACAATTAAAAGAAGAGAATTATTTTAATCAGATATATTATTAAAACAATCTTACCTTTAAAGATAATGAAAAAAGAAAATATGAGCCAAGTATAATAGATTTTGTAATGAATTATTTTGTGTTAATATATAATTTATCCTAACTTAGTATCAAAGTTATTGATTTATTGATACTAAATTAAAGAAAGTTACATAACATATTAGTACAACAAAACAAGTTGCTTGGCTGCAGATCTTCATTATCTTTGAATTTTGTTCAAATATGTTAAACCTATTTACATTTTTTAATTAAGTTAAAAGCTCTTGTTTAAATAAAAATTTAATTCAGGATTTATTGCTCATATAATTAAATACTTAATACATTATCAACTATAAAAGAGTTCACAAATAGAATAAGAAAATTCCATTGCTTTTTGATGAAGTGTTGTTATTTGAAATAATAAAGCTGAAAGAATTTGCATGAAATATTATTCATTCAGTCAAAATACTTTTTCCTTCTATTCCAGATGTAAAGAAAGAAGCGATTATTAAAATACTATTGATAATCAACCATGATGTTCTATTAATTCATTGTTAAAAAATATGTTAACAAGCTTCATCAAATTATCCGCAAAAAAGCGATATTGTGATTATGCATGCGACAATAACAGCTTGATAATCTAATGCGCATTTTAAGAGCTTATTTTTATGCTCACCACGAGATGTGTGCAAACAATCAAAATATGTTAAATGCTCGGAGCGGATGATTATAATGCGGCGAATTTCCACAGTGCGATTATGTAGAATCGAGCACGTTGATCTTTTCGTTCGACTATTCGACGATTTACTAGCAACAGCAATGTCGGGATGAGCGGTCGGCTAGCCAATACGAATTTAATAGCCTAATTTACAGCGGCTTAGCGGAACGAGTCGATCGGTAGCGCGCGATAGATTGTTATTAGCGTAGATTGGCAATGATATACGACTTCATTGACATTCCACGTCGAATCCTGTACGCGCATTCCTCCACAATGAAATAAATCGGCGGCGATTGATATGTTTTGATATCGAACTCGCTGCGCACAACCGCGAAATCATTCATTTTTAGGAGCGGTATTGCAAGCAAACTTGCAGTATCGGCCATTAATATTGAAATATATCTGAAAGCGCTTTCGAATTATATACGTCACGTTGCGTACGCTAGTAATCGCCGGAAGCATGACGTCATTAATATTCTGTAAATTCACGAGGAATATAATACGCAAATGGACGGATATTATTTCGAGTCCATTGCAAAGGTACTGAAATCTGCAAATCTATTATGCTAAAGCTTTCATTAACTCTGAAATGTTATCAAAACAATTCTAAACCAAACATGTAATTTTGAGTTAATATAGTCATAAAGAAATCTTCGGGAGAAGGGTAAAAAATCTGATGATATCCTTTTTTTTATGGAGAGATTGTCTAAGTAAACAATCGATTTTCACCAAAATAGTCAAACCAGACCTTCGTGGACCTTCGGACTTTAACGAAACACTGATTGAAAGCTAACAAACGTGGCTATAACGTAGTACCAAATCCAACGTGCTAATTTCCTTACAGCTTACGTTTTACTGGCTAAACTTTTTTGTGTACTATAGCCTTTACAATACGTGGCTGTTACATATTTTTTGTCAGTGAAGCACAATTTTTTGAAGAATTATTTTTAGAATGTTATTTTAAGAAATAGGTAAAATTTTTCGGATAAGATTTATTTCATTTGCATAAAATAGAAAACATGATTTTATATCTTCAGCTATGAGCCAGCAAACTCCACAAAAGCAAGTTACGATCTATGGTAGGTTGCGTGTCACTGCTTTACGTGATGCTTAGAGCATTTTACACGTGTGTCCAAAAATCCGACTTAAGCCTTCTTTAATAAATACCGTGGATTATGTTGTCGACTATGGTGCATGTACCAATTGTTACTACACGCGAAGTAATCGTTGGAAACACGCCATTATTAAAATCCCCGGGTCTACAAGGAAAACGATATTGAAATTTAATGTATTCAAACGCGATATCGCGACGCTACGCGAAGAAAGCGTGAACGGCGTAGGATGGGATTGGTGAACGTTGTAAAATTCACGGCATCGCTAGAATACCTACACGACACGCGCGTGCATCCGCACGTGCGGCTAGGAATGAAAAGACGACGGATCGAAAGCAGAGTAGGACAGCGAAAGAGGTTGTAGAGAAAAGGGTAGAAGACGGTACGGGTTGGCAGAGGGTTGAAGGGAAGAAAACGCGAGGCTGCACTGGCAATAACGGGGTACACGTCATATTAAATCTGGTTGCAGCGCTTTCTTATTGCGGCAGTTGATATGCGGTTTTATGCATCAGGAGGAGTGTCTGACACCGGAGTGTATTACTTGGAATAGGGTGAAAGAGAAAGAGAACGCGGAATAATCTTGTACACCAATATACAAGTCTCCGTAGGGAGAGTCTCGTGCCTCTGACTTGCACCACTACTACCTACGATCGTCACCATAGCCGCTGAACGTACCTTCGAGCCCAACCAGTGTCTTTGCGTGGCAATTTTCTTGAGGCGGTTACGGCAGGTTAGCTGCAGTAAAACGCATAACAAGAGCAGTAAGTCTGAAAGGGTTGCCCGACGCATGCACGGTGATCGATAGCGTCGATAAAACAAAGTCCCACCATACAGAATGATCCATTCAAAGCGCTCGGGATTGTTTCCCGGCGAAATCAATTTCCCGGCAATCCCAAACAATCTAGCTAAATGTAATTTCTCGCTGTTAGCACGATAACATCTTAATACTTTCTAATCTTGATACGAATGTAGGTAAAAAGTAAAAACAGATGGAAAAGCGATAAAATAAAATTTAACAGAAGAAAAATGCCGAATATACTTCGAAAAGCAAAGACGTTATTTAATCATATGAGACGTTAAAAATTAATGATACAGTAATTATTAGGAAAATTAGATTTTTCAAACCTTAACATTTAATGTTCGTGTTTACAAGTTTTGGAAAACAATTTGTCTTTCTTTTTCTAAAAGAATAAAGGAACAAGAATCTTTTTATTTACTTCGCTTCAGATATTCTTCAAATATATAATTTACGCGTGACAAATAAATTTAAGAATTTAATAATAAAATAGGACTTTGTTTCTCTCACACACAACTTGCTGAAGCGGAATGTTCTTTTTCTTTTCGACTGTGATAAAATATTTCGTGTCCTCCTGAGAACACTCAGAGTTTACATTAAATTTGAACATGATTTTTGGTATTATTGGATATACATTATTTTCCATGGTTCGATACTCCTTAGTAAAGCCGTAAACTTTTGCCTAAGCCGCTTTTTGCCATCTTCGCGAGGGGAATACCAAGTAAAAGGAAACCAAGTATGTATACGATATCGACGGCTATCGCAGCTATCAAGAACTTGATCTGCTCGCGGCGATCGCTCAAGTAGGCCAATATTGAAGGATTTACCATGGCAGACGCGTAAATTCTCATCGCGCACCCCCGCAGGTGTATAAATACGACCAAAGTCGATTAATCCGGGAAGATTATAGTGTTTGACGTCGAATAACGGGAAGATAGATCGGCCGACTGCTCGTTACCCCTAAAGTCCCGAGCGATTCATTAGTCCTAGCGTAACGTATATCTATATCATCGCGAGGATGCATACTCCTAGCCAATAGTGATCCTTCTATGATAATAACTACTATGTATGCAACCGTCGAGAGGTAGACGATGATATTGTCCTCGATTGCATAATAATCCAACTCAAGCCATCCGATTAAAGTCGAGTTTGACGTTTGAAGAAGCAATCTCAAATTTCATCTGCAGGACTTGCAAGAATCATTATATAATTACAGTTTGCAAATTATGGAACGTTTCTTTAACAGTAAAAATACCAGCATTTTTTATTCATTAAAAGAGTCAAATGAATAAATTACTACGAAAATGAAGAAAATAATAGAAAATTAAATATTTCATCAACATGAAAAGAACAAATTATTGAAAAGTCAAACAATTTTCAGAATTCTTTTACACAAAAAATTTAATTTAAAACGTAAAAATAGTCAATAATGATTTTTGTACTTCTAATGTTAACTCAGGCATGATTTAATGACTTATTATCTTTGATAGCATTGCAAAGAAAAGAAGAATATAAATTCATTGTTTACTATTGATAAAACTAATTAATCATTTCAAGTTTTAAGTAATTCATTAAGTTTAAATTAAAGTTGTAATTTTTTAATGTATTAATTCATACGTACGTCAAATGTATAATATAATTTTCTCCAATTACTGATTTTTTAATTAATAGTATATTTTTGGGTTAATCCAAGTAATAGAAGATGGCCTTTTACATTTCCCGTTTAAGATTTTATATTTCCCTAGTACAAAATACATATAGTAGAAAAAAATTAATCTCTCTATTGATCCCAATGTGTGCACTTGCTTACGTGCCAACGAATGACGAGGGTGTCGTATGATGGCGAGCACTATGTATGTCATATCACAGGTTATTATCCCTGGCCGCATAATAATACGAAACCATGATACCGCTACACGCAGAGTAGGATGTCGTTACCTTTTAACGACAGATTGGAATCTGCGCAATGACGATATGCTTCTACGAGTGACATGAGCGCGAGATATTGCTTCATACGCGATAACTCAATCTCTATATTTATTTTCGCGGCAAATTTGGGAGCGTAAATGTACGAATTAAAATTATTTACCGGAAGCAATGAAAGAGATCATTCAACCTCGCCGAAAAATAATTTTACCGACATATAAGTGTGGCTGCGGTCGATATGACATGTTTTTACACCAATAAAACAGAATGATGCGAAAATTATCGAAAAATGAATATGCATTGCAATTCGACGTGTAAAATCAAAATTAATGCTCGCTAGAGACAATCGTTAATCACAATGGTGTATTTC
The DNA here is from genome assembly GCF_001594115.1 of Trachymyrmex septentrionalis. Taxonomy (NCBI): domain Eukaryota; kingdom Metazoa; phylum Arthropoda; class Insecta; order Hymenoptera; family Formicidae; genus Trachymyrmex; species Trachymyrmex septentrionalis. Next base: position 4,268,646 of record NW_017304228.1, on the reverse strand, counting down.
GATGTACTACATTTGTGAAACTCGCCTTGTTCTGAAAGATCAGAATGGTGTTTCATAGTTTTATAAATGAAACTAATTTTTATGAATGATTTTCATGAATACTAGAAAACAAATAGAGATACGATTTGGCACGCTCACTCAAAATAATCCATTCTGATGCTACCATTTCTGCATAATAAAAATATCGGAAACATTATTTCCCGTTCACGTAGCTTCAATTACTCTAATTTCGATTACGTGCGTCGCTTGGAAATATTTTTCAACAAAATCCGTCTATTCAATAAAGTCCAAAGTAAAATATGGCATAATAACATTATTCTACTATTCGCTTTTGTTAAAGAAAGTTTTTGTAATAGTTTATGTAATTAAATTTATCACGGCACTTTATTTTGCTTTTAAATTACATCGACAATTAATTACTTGACATCACTTTCACAAAATTCATGCTAAAGTAATAATTACGAGTTTAAAGCATCATGGTTTTTAGCAGATAAGGATTTTTTTTGTTTAGTTATGTTTTATTTAAGTGTATTACTCACGTATACATCTTGCCGCATTGATGTTCTCGGTTATTCAAAACAATAAATAAAATCACTAATAAATATTTTTGAAAAATTTTTTTTTTAATTTCTACATGGAGTAAATAGTAGACAATATTATACTCAGAAATTCAAACATACATATACTTTACTTAACAAACTGTAATTCTCTAGTAAGACACGAAACCTTCGACGAATACAGACTTGGTTACTATTATAGACTGTATAAATGCAGCGGAAGGCATTACAAGATTTTCCAATTAAGAACTTTCGTGTCCTATGTCTCGCGTGCTTATTAGCTCTTAAGCTGTTTCGAAAATACACCCGTTGCTATGCTTTGCATGAATCTTCCTTGAGGCATAAACTTCATCCTATCGCGTTAAATACATCTCTACATCGGTACATAGGTATATCCGTCTTGCAAATTAAGATTTTGTAATTTTAGTTATTGATGCCAAAAAATGAAATGTGTAATATTTTAAAGTTGTAAATTATAGAGAGACAGTGTAACAAAATATGTAAAATTACATAAACAATATGTGTAAAAATTACAGAATGTATAGTAAAAATAGTTAGTAAAATTATTTTTTATAAAAATTAATACTTTTACCTCTAATTGTGTAAATATACTTTTCAGTTAAATAAAAATAATAATAATGATACATTTTATAATTTTTATTTAAATGTATACATTTTTCTAATATTATATAACAAAACAATAATATGATACATATCATACTTGCATTTTTATGTTTGTATAATTATATTTGTATATATTATATAATATGTAATTCGTTAGCAAATTATTACGTAAATATATCTATAAACTTAATTTCAGTTGTAAACTTTCCAGGTAGCAAGTCGTTATTTAATTTTATTCATTAATTAGTCATTCTTATGACGAATGTGACGTTTAAAATTACGTTCAAACATCGTAAAAACGACGTGGATTTGTCACAGGTATATAACGTCATAAGTCAAAAATACTTTTTTTTCGTTTATTGACGATAGCAAAGTGTCGTCCATTAATTAGTTATTAATTAGTTAATAACTTTAATAATTTTACTAAATATTTTTACTATACATTCTGTAATTTTTACACATATTGTTTATGTAATTTTACATATTTTGTTACACTGTCTCTCTATAATTTACAACTTTAAAATATTACACATTTCATTTTTTGGCATCAATAACTAAAATTACAAAATCTTAATTTGCAACACGGATATACCTATGTACCGATGTAGAGATGTATTATTCTTGTGACAAATCTATACGATTCCTGAGACAAAGTAAAAATTACAAAAATAAACACATTTGCTAGGCGTTAAAGTTATAAATATTCTAGTAAATTCATTTACTTTTGTAATTTTCACCTCATTTTAAGAACCATAATAAGCTTCTTGACATCTAAACATCGTAAAAATGACGTGAATTCTTATATTTTTATCACTCACACAACATTATAAACTGACATAAAAAATATATCATTATTTTTGTGTTATTAACGGAATAAATGTATGACGTTATTAACTGATCACTAATAATGTTACTATTACGTCGAAAATTGGCCATTTCTTCGACATTATTAAGTATAACATAAATAAATGACGTTATTAATTGGTCAAAAAGATGACGTCATTATTACATCTTAAATAAGTCACATGACGTCAATAATTTAAAATGACTAAATATCTACGTCAAAATAACAACAGCTTGCTATTTGGGTTATTTTTACGAATTGTTTAATTACTATATAAAGAAGAATAATTTTATTTTCATTTCTAACTTCATTTTACGGTATAAATATAAATCTTTAAAATCCTAAAATTATTCATAGCAATTATTAATAAGTTTACTTACATAAAATTTGTTTATAATAAAGACACGATAAATATAAAATTATTATATTATAGATATTATATAAAAGTTAAAAAGAAATTATAATAGATTAGACTAAAAGATTTATTACCAATCAATGTACATATAAGTACTTTACAATACCAAAATGCAATGTGCAAGAATGTAATGCAAGATTATGATATTTAGTTAAAACAACTTCGCATTTTTTTTCCTTTTGTACCGCTAATATTTTCCTCTACAACGTATATAGTCACTTATGAATGTTATTTCCTGTGAAACAATTTACTACCAAAGAAGAAGTCAAACAATTATAATTTACACTTGCGTATAAAAAAAGTGTAAACTTGGATTCTCGCTAGATACGTGAGAGGATGCCGTGAATGAAAAGGGAGTTTTATCGCTCTCTGAACTACCGCGACGTTATTACGATCTCGTTTTTCTAGTTTCTTGAAGCACTCTTCCCTCGACCTATCTTTCTGCCGCGCCTCGTCGTAAAGCAACTTGCTCTAACGCGAGATCAAAAGCAAATAGCTTTTCCATCTCCCGTGTAACATCGACAGAGGCTATCGCTTCTTGGTGAGTTCATCGCATTCGAATTTCCATGCCGACAATCGGTCGCGGGTTCGACGCTTCGCTTGGCCGCTTGATAAAGTCGAGTTTTCCCGGCGACGTTGCGAAGTAGCCCCATGCATCAAACCCAAGCTCTTCTTCGAGCACACGTCCGCGGGAAGGTGAGGGATGGTAGGTGCGAAAGAAATCGAGTCAGAAGGCCGCCGATGGGAAAAGAAGTCGCCGTGAACAGAAGTATTTTGATACGAAGACGTATTGCCGCGCTACCGAAAAGTTGGATCGATCTATCGTGAGGTAATAAGATTTAGCTTGACATGAAAAGAGAAGAGAACGTTACGTCAAAGTTGAGAAGACGTTTTCTACTAACTGTGCGTACGAAGAATATGTATGGCCTTAAATTTATACGATTGGAAATTATAATTAACTCTTAATATAAGCGATGATCTTTTATTACACACGATGGATCGTTCGTGTCTCGAGTAATTGTTATTATGTTTACAAGTACTTATACAAAAATTGATAAATGGTTTTTACATATTTTAATATCTTTAAAAAGTAAGGTTGCTAAACAGTAAAAAAAATTGTATATAAATGTTATATTAATCTAATTATTTGGTGCTCTTAATATTTAATTTAAAAAAAAAATATGCACGAATGACACAATCGCGTCCTTTTGTATTCCCTATTTTGAAAACTCACTCATTTTTCATAATATAATATGATAATACTATGGGGAAACTTGCTTTATTCTAACCTCAAGTCAAAAATAAAAAATTTAGAATGGTGGATCTAATATAGTGGATAGTCTTTTTTAAAAATAATCTAATTATCACACCAGCGCAAACACACACACACACACACACACACACACACAAAACTCAGTTTTAGAGAATTTTTAATTGCAAAATATAACTTCTAGTTCCACTTCATTTGAAGCTCATTACTGCTCGCAAATGGTACTGATTTCTAAACTGACTTTCAAATTTAAATTATAAGCCCTGTGACTAGATCATCTAGTATCATCTAAAATCAAGTCTCACAATAATCAGATTAGTAAAAAAAAAAATCAGAATTTTAGAATTCTAAAGCCAGAACTGAATTCAGTTATTCTGTAAATCTTTAGAAAACGAGACTTTCTTCAAATTTCTTTATTAAAAAGTTCCCGTTTTCAAAGGAATAATTGTGCAATTGTTGAAGGCTGCAACAAGTATAGTGTTATATGGCGGTAGATGGCACATCGATTTATCTCAATCATGTGGATATTATCGCGAAAGATATGAAATACGCGATATTGTAACTTACTCGACTTCTTATGTATGTTTTCTTTTAAGTAGCATTGCTTTAAGACTCCCCAGAACTATTATAATTTGCGTTATGAATTGCGTTGCACACGCACGTCATTCCTCTACGCAGCTTCTATATATTATCCGTGTTATGCACACGGAACTTCGGGTCGACACGGCCTAGCGCAATAAAGTTACAAGCACGAAGTTTGCCTTGCGACATCGTCGTACGTATATCCGACAAGGAAACAAGGACTCACATGTAACGCGTACGTACGTCTATGTGTGTGCACTAGCAAGAAATCAAGAAACCACATAATAGTGTAATACTTCATCAAGACATTCATTGCAAAGGTGATGATGTAGTTTTGTGTATGTACCTTTGTGCTTTGATGCAAAGATAAATATAAAATAAGTAATAAATTATTTAAATTAGATAGACTTTATGACTCAATGCCTATGTGTAACTTTTTAATAAATGGAATATAGATATTTCTTTAAAGAATATATCAATGTATGAAATTAATAGAACTTTATATAGTAATGAAATAAGTATCTCATTATAGAGAAAAATTATAATATAATAATAATAGGCATTACAGCTAACAACGTCTTAAGATAATAAGCGAAAAATATGATCATTGAAGCTAAAATTTTAAATATGTAGATTTATATAACTTCTTAAGAGGCCTTCTTAAAAATTAGAATAATTTTATATCAACAAATAAGATAGTTTACTTTATGTTGTTCGTGGTGAATTGATATCTTCCCTAAAATGATCGATAGTTCGTGCTGGGTTGTTGGTTGGACAGCAGTGACTTACCAAAGATTGATATATGTGCTTCAAGTGCGAGAACATCAGTGTAGCCGCAAGGGACCACCGACGTTGCTTAATACATTCGAATCATTATATTTCTATTTGAAAATATTTCTATCGACAAGATATCATTTATTTAACAGTTGACAATGTCAAATATTTTGAAGTAAAAATGCTGATAATAGAAATAAGAAGATTTGTAGTATTTTTATAAAAATTACAATATTTTCTTCTATTATAATATAAAGACTTTTAATTTTATTCTACGTAATACTTGGCACAACATTATTACGTCCATTTTACATAACAAGAGTTTACAAAAAATTTGGTTCATTTTATTATTCTATCTATAAAAGTATTATTAAGACATAGTTATCAAAAAAATAAATAGTTTATAAAATTTTTTATATTTCATGTCAAAATATGCCAGAATAAAAAATTTAATAAAATAAAAATATCTTGAAAACTATTGACTTTTTTATAACCCCCTCCTCCTTTAATACTTTAATACTTTTATCTGTATAAGAATTAAAAGAATCATATTATGTAAACAAAATTATATAATTCTATTTAAAAGGGATGATCTTCATACAATTTTCAAAAATTAATTTTTTCAAAAATAAACTTTGCCATCATCACTTATTCATTTTCAGAATTAGTAATAAATAAATAAAAAAATAAATTTCATTGTTTTCAAAATGAAATAAAAACGAATCTCTGATTTTTAATAACAAATTCGGTGGAACGCACTAGTGCATATTAAAGCCGTTGTACACTGATTTAATCTGTGTGAAAGTAAAATGCAAATATTTCGAATTATAAAATACAGATTTTACTTAATAGCACAATAAAATGTATTTGAGGATTTTATGGTATAATCCATTTTTATATTTAAACATATTTTTACCAAAATTTGTGTACAACGACATTAATATGCACCAGTACGCACTAAATGCATCCAATTGAATTCGCTATTACTTTATTAATTCCCCATATATTCCCAAAGTTTTAACATTTCAATTTAGAATATCCTGTAGCAAAATATTGCATTTGTAATATAAAATATAATGTATAATATAATATAATATATTTATTTTCTTATATATATTATATGTAACATGTATTGCATATATATATTGATTATACAATAATATAACAACAGAATAGTGTATAATATAGATGTATCTTTTTGCGATCTTCCTTCCTACAGCAACAGTATTAAATTTCATTTCATAAAATTCATTTTTTATTTGCGTTCTATTATCATACACTTACATTTCTAGGATTACTCACCCAAACTCGCAGCTTAGATTTGAGAATCACTGTATGTCGTAACGCGACTCGGAAGGAACAAAGTCAGTGCTGGCACGGTTCTGCTTCAGTCGTCGGCGCGCTCGGTTGCCTGACAGTTGTAATTAATACAAGCTTTGACCATCAACCCTACGTTGCGGCTCACCACCCCTAAGACCTGCCCTTTCTCCGGAACTTCTCGCCGCGCTATAAATTCGCATTCGCCTGGCATGCCTAGGTTACGAATTAGAACGCGCCAAGGTCGTTCCCTCGCGTAATAAACCTCGGACGAATTTCGCTTACGGTTCAATTAGCTAATTGGGTGCCGAAATTCGACGACAATGTTGCTAGCACTCTTTAATATACGGACACTTATCGTAATATTGTAAAAGTATTGGATTAAAAAATATCCTGTTTCCTAAGAAATAAGATTTTTTAAAACTTTTTGTTAATTACGTAATGTAATTAATACTTAAAATGTTTTTGTTCTTAATTTTCTAAATATTAAATTATTTTATACCAAAAAATATTTAATTTTTTAAATTAAAATATTTTTTTAATTATATATTCTTTATACAGTCAAACCTCTATAAAAGTAACTTGTCAGAACGGTCCTCCGAAAAGTAAACAAATGTGCATGCGCGAGCATATGCTCGATTACTATGTGGAAGGTTAAGACATGACTTTTACGAAGATTAAAACAAAAATGGAAGTTAACTTTACGAAGACATATTTAGACATATGTATTTCCAAATTCATTTAATATATTTATATTTAATATAGATATGTATATATTGTAAAATAAATTTAAAACATAATCAATGCATATAATAATGTAACTACAAAAAAAGTATATTAAATAAATGAATTGCAATGAAGATTTTAATATTATAAGAGCTTTTTGAATCTATTGCTCTCAAAATATATCATTTCTGAATTTATAAATTATTGCTTAATTTAACAAAATGAATTTATAGTGTGATAATGTTAGCATTGCATGCAAAAAGGAAAAATCTTTGTTTTTTTAATTTGTAAAGTATATACCTTATAATCTTGAATCCTTTTGTATGTCTATACGTGACTATAATGATCGAATTATTACAAGTAGAACGATGTTCTTAGATCTTCAGCCAGCCAAATGTTCAAGTAAACTTATCAAGTATACTTGTGTAAGATTACGGAACATATGTACGGTATTTGCAATAACTATGCAGTTTTGTCATTGAGTGACAAAAACATGCTTGTGCAAGTGCCAAGTATATATGTATAGCTCTACCGTAATCAGAGATTGGCTATAAGAAAATGTCGTCCATTTTCTGGCAAAATCCTGCGAATGAGAAAAGATATGTCTTATCTTGCTCTGACTAATACGAATTGCTACAAAATGTCGGATTAATCAAGGGTGATCCTCTTATAGCCAGTTTCTCATTAGAGAGTCACTAATTTCAACTGAGACTATCACATTAAGATTTACTTACGCAGATCAGTTTAGCGCAAGTATATCGAATAACTTCTCATATTTGTTTCAGTCGCTTGAGCAAGTAAAAATAATTGTGCAAATGTTATGTAAATGCTCCAATAAACGTACACAAACATGCATACTAGTCAAATTTAAACGTGTGTGGTCAGTTTTACCTGAATTCGAACTATGTATCAGTATTTACATTTTAACAAAAATTCATATATCACCTTCTCCAAATACTTGATCATAACATAAACGTTATTTCGAATTTAGTATTACACGCTTTAAGGTACTGTACGGACACAGCGGCTTATAATGACAGAATTATATCAGAACAGATATCAAATATACAACAATGTTGGAAATATTGTAATAAAAAAGGAAGTAAAAGGATAGGATGTAACAAGTGTCATAAAGTTTTAGACGGTTTTCTACTCGTAAAAGTGCACTTATATCATACTCATAAAATTGACGAAGACATACAAGTTGACCGAAGCATCTTGATGACACTGTTTTACAGAAGAAGTAAAATATTCTCCGAAATGTAAATTTTGTAATAAAATGGTATATAGTGAATAAATGATAAAATATAAAAATAAAAAAATTGGATACAAATTGAATATCCATTCATAAAAGAGTTAATTATTTAAAGATCTAGGAAACTATAATTTTCTTTATTATAAAATACATTTCAGTTTTCTTACATATCTTCTATAAATAATTTGTAAAAATTTTTATCTGTTTTTTTTTTTAAATCTGTATATAGCAACTACGAGAATATTTCAAAAAGATCTCAGTTCTCGGTTCTTTGTAAAAAAATATGGATGAATATAGTTTGATATTTGACATTTGAATCCATATCGTTCGTATATAATTTCGATCTCTTATAACTTGATTCGTAGTATTTTTAGCAGGTATATCATGTCTCAATCCATATTTCACCATTCATTTGATGCGATTAGGGTAATAAACTGCTTTAAGAGAATATTTGTTAATTCACGACCTTATTTCTGATATTCGGTTACATTCTCATATATCAATTAAAATTTTTCAATTATTTTGACTTAAAATACCTTCATAAATGTAAAAAACATATACGGATCTTAAACGTCGCTCTACATCAATCGATCGATCTGATTGCACTCGTGAAAATCAAAAGAACGAAGATTCTGAACGTTCCAATAGACGGAAGCTTTTTGCAGGTAGGTACGATATTCGTGCGCGGTTTTCGGGATCGTAGATCAGGCAGATCCATTCAGTGGCTATCTGCTCTAGATAGCCGGTCTATTCGTCTTGTTTTTGTACGCGCAATGGCGACGGTCAGTCGAGCGTCACTATTACAATCGCGAGCGGACTGCGAGCCAGCATTGTTATCGAAGTAGCCTGTGTCACCTGCAGGTCATTGAAATTAATTGAGCCATAAGCATGGCATTCACGAAACGTTCTACCGGATGTTGCGAATTTGAAATCGCGGCCTGCTCCCCGGACGAGGAAGGCATTGTCGGCCTACGAACGCAACGTTGTTTCTAATTTCGGCCCCAGGCGTGAAATTTATCGTTTAAACACACCCGCGGTAGTTTGTCTTTTAAATGATTCGCAAATGTCCGCGTTGTATTCCATTGCCATCCAAGATCGTAAATTGCAGATGAAGATGCGTAATTTATAACAATTACATAGCAATGAGGCTTACGAACTTGGGACATGCGGAGTGAGTGCTGCCACTAGCATTGTTTCTGTTAATGGCCCTTTCTGTGACGAATTTGTGATTCTTTTCTAGAAAAAATATAATAAAAGGACATATATTATAAATATAATAAAAGGACATATTAAATGTTACAAAATCTAATATAAAGGAATTTAGATTGCTTAAAGAATTGGAATTGCTATTTTAATAATTAATGAGTGAAAAAACTTATATGTTTATGGAAAGAATAATTTTTCTGACATATCTAAAATTTATTTAAACACACATCTGAAAATAATTTTGTTAAACATCAAAATAATTATACAGGACGCTCATTCAAGCGTAATGAGCAATGCAGAAAGTTTTGATATTACAGCAACTAGTTTGGGCGTCCTACGTAATTATTTTGATATTCTAACAAAATTATTTTCAAATCTTTTGTTTATAGTTAAATTTTTAGATATTTCAGTGCAAGATCATTCTTTTTATGTTCAATTTAAACTTCTATAGATTTAATATGAAATAATAAAACTATTTTACGATTTAATTGATATTTAATGTATTGAAAAATATTTAATTGGCCATTTACAACCCTTGTCATATTATTACTTGTATTTATAAAAGAATACTTTATAAATACAAACCTCCTAAAATTGTATGTTATTCTAAATAAATTCATCAAAAAATCTGTAGCTATCAGCAAGTGAGCGACTTTTAATGCGTTCTGTATACGACGTATTGTTATTTTTCATCTTCCTGGTTTCTCTCATCAAAGTCTCGTAAAGAAAGTCCAGACGTAACCACATTGCGTTAATAAAATCCGTATTTTCTCCAAGAACTGGTAGCAGAAACGACCGTGGAAACATGATTGTCTGGACTTTCTTCATATTTCGCGCATTAGCGTAGTCATAAATCAAACCGCACGGAATTCGTATACTAGTTTCAACTACAGCGGAAGAACATTCGTCTCTCAGTAAGATATTTACACCAGTTTTTCTTCGTCTCGCGGGGCCATGCCGTACGAAGCCAATGACAAATCTGCGAACGGAAAAATATGAAGCGGTGCTTCCCTTTGCGACTGTTTCGCTGTATTTCCATTCGGCTGTTTCTCTTACTCTCTCACTCTCAAGAGAGGAATGTAGAATAACATTTATAGCGATCTTTCGTTTCAGAGAAAAAAAGACAACATTTTTACGAGCGACAGTGTGTCGTAAATCCCTCGGACTTTTTAACACCTTGCAAATTTGGAATAACTGCAGTATGCCGGTCGTAAAGCAAACGTACTGTCCTCGAGTCAGTAGTATCATCTAGCCAAAAACGGGGAGTTGAGTTACATGAGAAAGTTTTTCGATGAAATCCTTTTAAATATGGCTTGCTACTTTTATTTTTGTAAAAATTTTAATACTTTTTCTAAAAAATTTCCATTTGTCCTTTATTTGCGTTTTTTTATACTTTTTACGTTGTATCAAATAAATAAGGTAGTACCATTTTTGTTCTAATCTAAACGTATTAATTTAAAATATATTGGGAAAAATGGAAATGGCATGAAAAGAGAGAGAGAGAGAGAGAGAGAGAGAGAGAGAGAGAGAGAGAGAGAATAAGATAAAATATATTAGTTCTTAATTACCGCTCTAGTTTTTATTAAACAGAATTAACATTTGCTTCTGATAGAAAAATAATTTCGTAGGGTTAATAAATTTATTCCGTCAACTCATCGGCAAATCCAAATAGTGTAATTGACGATAACGATGTAGCTTGTTTGCAACCGAGTTGGCAACGTTCTTTCTATGCGGCCGCTTGCCAACCGTGAACACGAGCGAATATTTCTCTCTTCTCTCGCGCATTCCTGGGCCCCGACCTCTTTCTTTAACGAGTTTTTATGAAATTGAGGCTGGCTGAAATCTAACGAACTTCCGCCTAGCGAAAAGCGGCAGCAATCCGGGCAAGTTTTATTAAAAAATAACGGACGCCGCTTTATTTTTCTCGTCTCGCTCGATTTCCTTCTTAGTTTCTAGCCCCCACGACGATGTTATATCGAGAGTAATAAAACTTTCATTGCTCAATGATAAATAAAATATATCGGGACCAACGAACAAGATGTCATTATTCGTTTGAGAGACGTCGCGACGTGTAATGTCTACACTCTACATATAGTAAATTATCATGAAAATGTGCTTTTTTCAGTTACTATATTGATATTTGCTTGTCTGATTCTCTAAAACTGGATATTAATATCGTATATTTCATAAATTTATGACGAATAATGAGAAAAGTTACTGACATGCGATAAGGGAATGTGTCTCTTTTTATAAAGAATTTATAATCGCTTTGTTCTGCCTTTTAATTTTCAAGCTACATGAAAAAATAATTACGATAACCATGCTTGAGTAGCAAATAAGGATGAATTTATGGAGTAAATTAGTTAAACTAAGATTGCAATTAATCGAGCTTAGTGAAACCCACAGCAATGTTCGCAATGGCCAGAATACTGTCGCAATTCGTGGATCGTTGCTCCAGAATGCAACGTCTTGTTAATCGTTGCATCTGTAGCGGCAATGTAGGAATCGAGCGGGCTTTAATTCATTGAGAATTCGACAGTGAGAGCAGTCTTGAAGTTAGCCGTGAGGTCGACGAGCCCATGTTTATCCAGGCAACATGGTTAATCACGGGTTAACCGTGCGACCACAACCCCTACATCTAATGGCACCCGAGCGGCGAGCGACGCATTGTTACTACGTTGCACATCGGAGTGTTTGATTAATCATTGGTTCAGTCCGTGTAATCTAGCTGTTAAGGCTATGCCTGCGGCCACTCGGCCGAACCTGCACAATCGTACAAAGCGTGTCGTGGCCTAAGCGGTAACGTAATGAAGTAGAGGGAAAATATAGATAGTGTATTACCATGCTAGGGCAAGTCCTTTAAAAAGATGCATACAAAAATACAAAATGGCAAAGAAAAAAATAAAACAAAACAAAAAATATAAAAAAATAAGAATAAAATTAGTACATTAATATATTATATAAGTACGATACACCTGGGAAAAAGCTAATGATAAATCGTAATCTTAATTTAAAGTTGTCGCTAATTTTAATAAAATATAAAAACTAATGAAAAGACAAATGTGATTTGAGCTTCTTCTAAAGATTTTTTTGCGTTTTGATACGCTGCAAGTTTTTAGAGAGAGTAAAAGCTATATAAAAAAATTAAAACTATCGTAATTAGCAATTTGGATTATGTATCAACTTGGTGTTATGTATTTTCTCTGTAGATTATATTATTATTCTTATTTCTTTTACTGTTATTATGCTTTATTGCGTCTCGACTCGCTATCGAGGGAAGATATTGCAAAACAGTTGGAAGACGATACAAAGAGTTCCGGAATTTAATAAGATCGCGACGTCGCCTTCACGCGCAGCCACTTCGTGGCGGCCCATAGCCGAGTCGAGAGTTTACGAAAATTCCGACAGCCTCCTCGCTTTTCCAGCTTTTTTCTCCCACTGGGACCGTAAATCCGTCCAACCAATTTGTCACGCTACGAGAAAGAACCCGCGACTACCGTATCGTGATTGTTATTCTATTGTCTCCTCTCTGGATAATTTACCGTAATTTGATTTTGATTTTATTTAATCTAACATGAAATAAAAAATTGTACTCATGTTATTGTGTTAATCAATTTATCCACTTTTCTCATTTATGTGGGAAACAATTTTTTATTATCAAATTACACACGTTTAAACAACGAACTTTTAAAATTTATACAAATATGTGCAAAAATTTATCTAAACCGTGAAATTTAACAGATGATAATGACGAAAGTTATAACTGTTAATACTGGAAAAAGAATTATATTAATTGGAAATAGATACATCAGAATTTTCTAGTTAAATTGTAATTTTACTTGAAAATTCTGATTGACATAATCAAAATCTTTCGGTTCGTTTATTTTCAACTCAAAATTTTTTTCAGTGTACTTTTCAATATCTTTTAAATTTATATGAAGCAATTTTTTAGTGATATAATTTTCTATGATAACGACGACAGAAGAAAATGTGAGACTGATATGAGCCTTTCCCCCGTCACGACTGTCATTATTATCCCCGAGTTTCAAGCTGCCCTTATCCCGAGAGATGGAACTTTCGGTATTTGCCCCTTTAACTAGTCGCATCGTTAGTAAGTGCTGCCGAGCTGACAATCCAACTCTCCTGTCGACAAACTGCTATCGCGACTATTTTTAAACGTCTCCTTCAAAAGATTGACGCTGCACTACATGATGATATTTTAAGTATTAAGTTATGAGTAATCAATCGAGAAGATGTCTATAATCAGAGGCTTTCTAGCGAATGTGCAACGCGTGCATAGCATGCAGACGATCGAAGTCGAGATTTATTGAGTCATACTTGGACGTAATGCAAATGCGATGAAATCGCTTTCCGATTGTTGGTCTTCATTAAAATTGCTTCCCTTTATATCTATATCACATATCTAGCAGACGATTCTTTTCTTGTCTTCTTTTTTTCTAATCAATTCTTAGATACAAATATTTATACATATATAACTGTTAACTGTGCACACTTTTGCAAGCAAATTATTTTTGCAAGCGGGCCGCCAACTGTTTTTAGAATATATTATATATTGCGAAATTTTAAGTATGTGTGGAACGTAGAAATTATTTCTAATAAAAAATATTTTTTGTAAAATTTGTAAAATTCTCCATTATCGGCAGAAGGAAAATTACCAATTAAAATCGTTGTCATTTTATAGTAAAATATTTCAATATAATTGTACGATTTATTAAATCAAATTATTCAATGCTTTTGTAAAACGTGCAATAGCATGCTTAATTTCGTTATACACATAAACTGAAAACTGCGTTATCATATTTCACATTACAATTTTCAAAGTGATAATGCATTATCGAACTATGTGTCAAATTGCGACATAGTTTCTTTTATCGCTCGAGATTTAGTATATTTGCAAAATCTTCGCAGAAACGGCGGTAAGTTCAACTTTTAAAAATTTCTGAACGGATAATACTTCCTAATTCTTGCGAAGATGTTCGTGGCAGATTTTCGCTGCTGGTTTCCTAAGTTTGAAGCAGAAATTGGAGCAGAAGTCTGTCACTGGGCACAAACATTTGTAGTTTACTAGTGATAGTATCTAGACGCGCATCTAGTCCTTGACGTTTAATTTACCGTATACGAGCAAACAATTCGACCGGCAACATATAAAGGGGCTTTTTTCCTATCTACTCCAATATAGAGCAATGGAGCGTGGCGCCGGGGAGTCTTCCACTATAAAACTTTTAAAGAAGGACGTCCGCGCATGAAAACGACCCCTTCGACGATACGTAAACATCTCCCATATGCCAAAACTTATGTTAGGTCCATGAACCGAATAAGACATCAATTTTTTAGAGGAATGGTAATTTTTCCTGTCAATCAGCTGGATATAATATATACAGGCAAAAAATATTTTGCAAATATAATATATCACGCAATATTTATATTACATTCGTATAGAATTACATATATGATTTATATAATTTTTACGAGTCTATTGAGCTTGCACAGCCAATACAGCACAATTAGTAAAACAGAAAGTTAGTATCTTTTTATTGTTAATTTATTGTTTTATTCGCGATTTTATTACTCAAACTACTTCGGCAAAAATAATAACAATAAAATAAAATTTAAAAGATTACTTGAAAAGAAACTTTGCTTGCTATTTTAGATATAATAGTGATGCATTTCGTCATAAAACTTTTAAGGAATATTCTTTGCAAATCTGATACTACTAGTATTGCAAACATCTACTTTGTACGAAATTGACTCATATAATATACCTAAATGGTGTATCTGTCACAATAGCCGTCTTGTTTTCTTGCTTTAGCATTAAGCAGAATTAGCAGCCAATTATATTTTAATAAACTTGAAATAGATTTTTTTTTTACACAAAAATATAAAATCATACACTTTGTCATTAAATTTAACTTATATTATTGTTCTATAAATATATTTTTATGGCTGCGTATTTACGTTTTGTGTGTGTGTGTGTATGTATGTGTGTGTGTGTGTGTGTGTGTATGCGCGCATGTATAAGGTGTTGTATTCTCATACAAACGTACAAAAATTGAATTTCATAAAAACAGTTCATTTACTCGGATAAAAACAAATGTAAAATTAGCCATTTCTTTCATTTTCAATTTATATCTCGGATTCACTGTTGTTTCTACAGTTTGTTTTCAAATATTAAAAATAATAAAATAAATGCAGCAAAAATTTCAACGAGTTTAATTGTTCGCTAACAGAAATTATTATTTTCAATTTCAACTTTAAAGTATTGTTTAAAATGCAAAAGGAATTGTTTAGGTATACGATAACAATGCGCATATGATTTTATAACAAAAGCTTAATTAATTATACGGTTATATGTAATTAACAAATATATCTAGCCGCTAGACACAGTAAATATTTGTTGTTTATATTTTCAACATATATATACTTATATTTTGAGTTACATACATATATTTCCCTACTTCTTGCACTGTAAATTTAAATAAAATTATTTAAGGCAAAATTACTCATATTTTGAACGATATTGCATATAAATTTTATACAAAATACAAAGATGTGCTAAGCAAACGACTCCATAATTAAATATCCGTTTATTTATATCTGGTTCTAAAATTTACTCCATAAATGTTCTCAGCCTAAAGAGAAATAGCTGACGGTTAATTTTCCTGGATTTCCTGCAGGGTCGTGAGTCTTCAAGAAAATTAAAATTTCTTATAAAAGCCCGTTATGTTACGTGGAGTTATTGTTTCGTCGAGATAAGGTTGCGGTTCAAAGCAACGTAATGAATTATACTGCAAATCGCGTTTCTCTGTTACTCGATCGGCCAAAGTAAAGACGCATAATTGCGAAATTTTATCAAAATAACAAAACTGTGCGAAACAGTCATTATGCTAAGAAATGGGGTTAAACGCTTTTTTAATGTCTATGTAATCTCCGTGACTGAAAACGCAACGCACGGCAGCCGTGCGCCGTAGACACACGACACATACTTAGTAATGCCCGTGTAACCTGCCGCATTAGTTCTTGTGCGTCGTGAGCGGAATTAATTAAAGCGTTTTTGCAGGAGAGCCGCTTCAACGAGTGAGTGCGTTCAACATCGCGCTGCTGCCCTAATTGATATTGTTTTGCATCGGCGCTGCATTTCGAAGACGGTCACACAACTTCGTCACACAGGTAATCGGGGATCAAACAAATGTACCTTGCACTCGATACGTTCGATGAAACTTCGGTAATAAAAAACAAACGGAAAAAAGTTTCGCTGAAAATTGTTATTAGAAAATTGTTCATTCGATAAATTCTCACGAAATGACTGTTCATAATTTAAAACGTCTCTCACGAAAACAAATCGTTAATTAAAAATCTTGTAATCTCAATAGAGAATAATTTTAAAAACTAGGTCTGCCTTCAGGAAAGGTTTTGGTAAGATGCCAGCTTATCCAAGTAGCCAACTATAGTTCACTCAGCCATGCGCTCTTTAGCCACTCAACAACGAACTTGTTCAAGCGATTATACTAATAATATGGAATGGACTTTTCTTTTATTACTGCTTTAATGAGATTATTATGTTGTTACAATTCGTAAAAATCCTGAGATATAAATGCATTATGGCTGTACGAATAAATACCATTAATGCTGGGAATAGCTAACGGCGCGATCAATGTGTACAAAGTACAAAATGTTTGCAGTTGAGTCTTTATATTCACTAAAGTAGCGTTTATCATTTCCGCTTGTGCTCGTCCTGTGCTCAGCCGCGGTTACGCAGCAACGGGGCCGAGAATTTCCTCGAGGCGTTATACCGGCGAGCGGCACGGAAGCTCTGAGAGCGTTTAGTGGCAGATAAAATGTATACACATCGAGGGAAAACGACTTGCCTGGCACGCTTTTGCGGTGCATGCGGGCGCGACGTTGGTTGCAGTCTGGCAGGTATCATATTTCTGGATTTATGCTGACGTCCTGGGAAATGAATCGCGTAATAAAGGAGGACGTGGCGTATCTTTTGGCGGAGTGGAAAACAAGAGCGCAGAGACGGTACTTGCCGATAGCATTATGGCCTCGCGATTTACAGTCCCTTTTCTATCGTTTTTATGATAAGATTTCTTTAAGCTATTTTAGTTGGCCACTCGTGAAACATCATAAGCTTTTCTATTACAGAAAGATTACTAAGAGACTTTGAATATATGTATATAAGCACCGAACTTCTCTTATTGTTGTACCAATTGTTACCGTTATTGATAATGAGAGAGTATCGAATTCGAATCTGTAATCAAGAATCATCTAAATTATAATGCGATAACGAATTAAAAATTTATGGAGTATTTATTGTCTAATAGTAATTATGAAATTTGCTTATATTTAAATATGGGGTTAGACCAAAAGTTCACAGCAAACTGTAAATTTGACAATTCAAGCAGCTGTAACTTTGTTCAAAATAAATAAAATTTCGAAAGGTCACTATGTCTTAGACATAGACATGAGTTTCATAATTTTTACATTTAGAAAATTACGAGCTGGGAAAAAATGTGAAATTTTCTTCTCACTTTATATATAAACTTGTCATGTGTTTAAAAAAACTTGTAAAAATTTTCGACTTTCTAACATGAAAGCTTAATAAAGTTTTCCATAAAATCGTTTTTAATAAATGTTCTTAAGATTTTTTATTACTCAATTATCCGAATTAAATAAAAAAAAAAGCATTTTAACTTTGCTTATAATTCTGTTAAAAATCATTGTAACGCAATTTAAAAAAAAAACAGATTCTTAAAGCTGAAATACTCTGACATATATAGTTGCCTAATTTTTTTATGAAGTAGCACAAATAGTAGCATTATGAACTTTTGTTCAGACCCAATATATTTGTGATACAGTCACTAAAATATTTACATCTATCTAAAAAAAAATATTAAAAATATAAAAGACTATCGCGTATACTTTGTTTTTAATATTATCTGCTTATTGGATTGCAGAAGTCATTGCAATCTCTTTGAAAAAACTTAAGAACAAAGTAATTGCTATTTGATGAATGGACTGTAAAGTTTGTTCACTTTTGATGATTGATAGTGTAATCTTTATATATTTAACTCATTCATGATAACAACTTGGAAATCACATTTTTTTTAGTTATATTCCTCTTGAAATAAGAGAACAATATTATAAAACAAAAAGTGAAATTAAAATATTATTCCAGGTATATTTATTGGAATAAGTAATATGTCATTGGAATAAATAAAGGAAGTAATTAGAATAAGTAATATGTTATATACTTTTACTTATGTGATTTGAAATATTTACTCTCCAATTTATTCTCTAAGTACATTTCTTTGCTTTTCTTACTAATTCTTTCCTTTTATGATTGCCGCAGAAGACACAATAAGCATTTTTTTTTCTTTCAAGCGTAAAAGCTTAATGGCATCGTCGGTTCGATCCTTTGTCTGTATCACTGAAGTTCGCTCAAATACCATGAAACAAACGTCTCAAGAATTCTCTTTCAACGCTTATCGTGGGACGGCGTGCGATTCGTCCGTATGTTTGGGCATTTCCTTGATGCCGAACCGACTGCTGGCTGCGTTTGTTCCGTATTCCGCGGTTCCTTATACATTACAGAATCAAGAACACGAGAATTCTCTTTTGGTCAGCTATCCGAGTCGCTAGGGATAACGTCGCATTTAAATCGCGTGTCTCTAGTTTCGTGGCTGCTTACTCTTAGCAAGAGTTTTCAATTGTTTTATGAACTAAAAGTGTATCAATTATTTCCATTAGAATTAAATTTTAAAAAAGGCCTGTCAGGACACTTTAAATGATAAGGTAGATAAATTATATTTAATTTTTGTTCGCTTATCTATTAATAATCTTATGGAAAAGGAAGAATTAATGTCTATTGCTAAAAACGTTCCTTAATCATTAATTCAAAATAAACATATGAGAAGGCTGAAACAAAACTTCATCAAATTGATAAGGTATTTATTAAAAGATCAGATAAATATTTTGAATTGTATTAAGAAGGCATTTAGTTACTTTGCAATATTTACAAATAGACAGTCATTTGTTTCTTTTATATCAATTTAGTTTGATATTGAATGGCGTCTCATATGTACTATATTAGCACCTTAACAATAAAAATATATTTATCAAACTTATAAAGTGAGCAAATTTAGACAAGAGAAACGGTATTTTCAGAAGAAAATAGGAACTCTATACTTGTCAGGATTAAAGAAATAGAAGCAAAATCGATAAACTACAGTGATCCTACAGATACTCGTATCTGCGAGAGGCAAATAAATGCGTGTATGTGTATGTGCTTTCCGCGCACGTACATCGACGTATGTGTAAATGTCGGGAAAGTTTGAAGAAGTCCCGCAGGGAGCAACGACTCGTGACTACTTTTTACATAGGGAATGCCTATAGAGGAAAAACACTACGCGTAGGATGAAGTTAAAACTAAAAGACTCACAAAAGATCCCGTGTCTAAAAATACATTAAAAGCTTTTCCTCTTCCTCGTTGATTCTACATACATTCGAATTTATCTTGAAATCGTCAAAATTTAATTGGAAGACTATTACATGCAATTTTAAACATTTTTTAATTTTCAGCGTTAAATATAAATTGAATCATAAATTTAAATTCTACTGAAGTAAACTCGTATTGTAATTACGTATTGTGCTATCAGTTTATTTCCTTTTATAATAAAGAGAGGGAAAAATCTGTCAATAACAAATCCGATATTTATCAGTGAATTTGTATTCCCACAATGTGAGGCAAATACGAAATAATTGATCATGTAGAGATATACGTTTGGCAAGAAACATGGATGACGTGGAACTTGCCGCATAATGCAAACGCATATAGGGTGCCGGAAGTTCTTAATCCGACATCGTGAGCTTCCCTTTCGTGAAACCATGTCTCCCTCGCTCTAGATGTTACTTTGCTCCTCCTTCCGCCGGTATCTCCTTCTCTGGAGACTCCTGAAAGGACGACCGGAGCTTGTAGGATTATTAATGGTACCCTGCGACGTTCCGTTAATTGACTCGGATTTTATTACATGCGCGCCGCGCTTCGACTTCGACTCGCGAAGGCACCGCTGTGAGTAAGCCGAGAGAAACTGGGGATAGATAGTCTCCGTTCTACGAGTTTTCTCCCGCGACTTTAAGAAGCATTTTTGGAAGCCAGTCACCCGTGCCAGCAGCCATTAAGCGAGGATAATGGAGAGAAAAAAATCATAACGCGAAACCATTTATCTGACGACGGAAACTATGAATAGGACATTTGCTGCGGTTAGCTGTGACATAATTAATCGTTGGCCGGAAAGTGGGCCGTCATCGTCGACAGTTTGATGTACCTAGTGTACCTACATGATAGCAGGAAGCATGAAAATTCGAAGTAAAGCGGACTTCATTAGAGAACTATGTTTAGGCTCACGATAGTTTGTCAGAAAACAACTTCATCATAAGTTTCAAAATATTCAGAATTAAATCAATAAGTTGTGATTGATTAAAACAATAGTTAGACAAATTATTTATCGACTTTGTCGAAACTAAAGAAAAACATCAAAAAACATCAAAATATATAATTTTAGATTTTCTAATTCAAGCAATTAATTAAAACTTTTACTTAATTAAAATTATTACTACAATTTATTAATATTTCCTATTCAAAGAATATAAAATATAATATGTGTAAATATTAGAAAATAACTCATACGACTATGTATTATTATAATTTATGTTATTTATTTAGTTTAGTTATAAATTTTATGTTTATGTGTAAGGATGTAGAATGATTTAATCTTACTATGAGAATTGGGTGTAATTACTATTCTGTAATATTATTAATGTTAAGGTTTTGAATTTTGGGTTTAATATTTATGAGTTTA
>NW_017304228.1:4240443-4247094 GCF_001594115.1 Trachymyrmex septentrionalis | reverse complement strand
TCTCTTTCTTTTTCTTTCTATTGACTTAACAATTTTCTCAAATACCTACGTATACATTTTTTGAAGTAATAACACTTTTCTTTCTAAAAACGAGATAGTATACGCCAAGTATACAATATGTAATATACAGTTACTGAAACGACTTTTCGATATTTAAAATATAATAACTATAAAATTTAAATTAATAGTAAAGATTATGGGGGGGTATAGTTTTATTTTTTGAGGATTTTTGATGATTTATATGATGATTTATATATTTTTTATTAAAATACCTTTGTACATATTTCATATTTGATTACCCAAGGCTCATATAGAAGCTCCTGTTTATGGATCTATAATTTTGTAACTCTACTACAATCACATATATTCTCATACAATTCTAATGTGCTTTATATATTTATTTATTGTACGCATTTGATAACAAACTCATTATATTCTATCCAAATGTACGCAGAACAAATACATCAATGTACAATAATATGTATTTAATATGTATCATAACAAGTTAAATCTAATATGCTCTCTTTGATGAATTAACTTGATAAAGATTTACCTGTTGCATATAGTTAATTTAATTGAATGCCAAATGTACGTTATCTTCAATGTATGCTAATGCTATTTAATTTTCGGTTAATTAATTGAATAATCATTGATTATATAATTTTCCAGCAATCTCTATTATCTGCGAATTAAGAGTGATATTCGGAAATGTTCATTATTTCAATCTCATTTCAATGTAGATATATGTTCATCACTTTTCGGTTTTAATTAATTTAAATTTGTGATAATAAATGCACAAAATACTTAAGTAACATAAATGGACAAATATTTTTTATTATAAAATATTTTTTATTATTAAAATAATTAATTATGTATTAAATTCATAAATTTTTCGTTAACTAACAATATGTATCTAATTTCTCGTTGTTTATATATCGCAGTACAACAAATGATGTATTTATGAACACTCGATGAAAAAATGCTTCCCATACCGCGAATTACTAGATAATCTCGAGTGAGCAATTTTTGCTCAGCAATAAAATTTCAACGTCCGTCGTTTTGCAGTTAATGCACATTAACCGCAGCCTGCGGTATGTACCATGCATTTTTATTCGCATACTAAACTATGTAATTTGCTCAAAATACCAAAAAAATAAATATTAAAACGTATTATTACAGTTGTTATTATGCAAGGCGTTATGCACTACATTTTATCTCGATGTGTTTATGATGCTAGACCATGTATATTCGCATACATGCTTCTGTAATTATACATTTTACATTAAAACTACATTAAAAATTATTTGATATCTGTAATTCGTTGGAAAAAAAATTTCTGAATAATTTAATTAGCAAGTTCCAGTTTAGAAATATTTGGGAATTATCTAAATTATGTAAATATGTAAGAATAATACAAATATAACATATCTGAATAATTATTACGTATAAAAATCGGAAACGTTATGTATTTCATCTTGATAATACATTATAATTATGAAAAATAGATAATATAGTTCATAAAATGATTATAGCTTGGTATTACTAATAATATTTAAAAAATGGCCTGTTTTAATTATTAACATAATAGAATCATTAATTAAAACGTGCATGGAAAACATGTATTTTCGATACATTTAATAACAACATAAATGTCTGCATTACCAAATACATTTCAAGAAATGGTGATTATTTTCACTTAGACACATATTGAACAAAGCTGCGCTTCAGAAAGTTAATATAACATCTCGATATAATAATTTCAAATTTATAATGTAATTCAAATTACATTATATATATAAGGAAGATTTAATTACATTACCTATTTAAAATTTTCACATTTCAGAGATAATATTAAATTAATAATCCCTTAATAATATCGTTCTCACTAGAATCGTCTAATTATAGATATATACTCTATATATATATATATATATATATATATATATATATATACACACACATATACACTATGTTAATTAAAATTTATGGCACAACCCGTGTGTTAATTAGGAAACGTAAGTGGTACCAGCGGCAACCTACATGATCTATTTCGTGCGTAGAATATCTCATCTTCTCAAAGCGCACTTAATCCTTATACTCCAAGCTCCATGGACGAGCCTACAAAGGGAGATGCGGAAAAGAATTATCATCAAGACGCTTTTACCGCGAGATTAAAAAAGCTCGACTAATATTCGTCAGTGGAATTACAACGGTGGTTCGAATACGGATCTCGGAGAGGAAGCTCGGATACTTTCGCCGAATACTTTTCAGACGAGCAACCACGATGTGAGAGTAGAAAGAACAACAGACTACCACTACTAACAGATGCAACGACACCGGTATCATATTGAGAACTTTTTGCAAAGGCACGTCTCATTTTCAAATTACTCTGAGCGTTTGCGGTCGCGATGAGAGGAGGGAGGAGAGATAGCGGAGAGGGCACATTTTAATCAAGCGCTTATTGAGTTGAAAACTCGAATATTATTGCGAAAGCCGCAGACCGAAGTTTTATGCCGCGGAACCGCCTACAGATATTATCTTACAAGTGATTCGCGCCTAGGTTGCACTTAAGCGAGATCAGAATTCGTCACAATATGAGAATTATATCGAACTGATGCAATATTAATGTCTCTGTTCTTTGAAATATTAATCAGAAAAACTAATTGTTTAATCAGTTTTTGTTTATTGCATTAAATTACAAATTTAATTCTGCTACTTTTGTTCGTATAAAGTAATTATGGTTTTAAATTAACTCATATAAGCTTGAATTCTGTTTGAATGTAATTTTAATAACATATTTTCCTTTATTTTTGTCGAAACAAAGGCCAAGTTATAAAAGTTAAAAATGTCAGAATTAATAAAAAGTTTGTATGTTTTAAGAACAAAAGGGTATTTAAATTGTACATAAACGAAACCCATAATATTGCAGGGGTACATTTATAGAATTTATAGTTGAAAAAGCTTTTATAGTTGAAAAACTTTCCTTTATAGTAATGGACAGATTTAACAAGAGATGCAGGTTTTGATATATCGGGCGTTTGATGTGACGTAGGGTATTGTCCCTTATAACGTGACTACTTAGGCTTTATGAAGGGCTTAAAAGGGCTTTCTGTTTGGCACGTTAAGCCTTTCGTGTTGAATAACAGCTTCGAGCTGAGTGGGATATTTCTTGC
Source organism: Trachymyrmex septentrionalis (assembly GCF_001594115.1). NCBI lineage: Eukaryota > Metazoa > Arthropoda > Insecta > Hymenoptera > Formicidae > Trachymyrmex > Trachymyrmex septentrionalis. The sequence goes on along the minus strand of NW_017304228.1, from coordinate 4,243,921 downwards.
ACCCTAACTATAAATTAAGTACATATACTACATCATAATAAACATATCACAATAAACAACAAAAGAACATTATAAATATTGAACAATAGTAAGTTAAATATTAAATCTGTTCATGTTGCTTGTTCTTTTTGCAAAATTTTTTTCTTTTAAACACCCAAATGTATATTTATTTTTTTAAGAGATTATTGCGCATTTAGGAGAAACCTTTATGCATGACAAAAGTAAAGTAAGGAAGTAAATACTGTAAGTAAAGTACTTCCAGTAAAATGTTTACTGAGAACTGTTAATTTGAGAACTAAAGATATTTAAACGAAAACTCTTTATAAATGTAATCTTTAAAGATTTTATAAAGAAATGATGAATGAAAAATGAAGAAAGTAGTAAAGTTTATTAAAAGTCATAAATAATTAAAAAAATTTTTTTTTTTTAGTTTTTCCACGATTTAATAGAAACAAATTTGATTGACCAAACGAAATTTTTTAAAAATTTCAATGATATTCTCTTTATAAATGTGTAATTATCTTATATATGTGTAAGTTAAACTTGTAAAATTCGACTTATAGATTTATTTAAAAAAAAGTTTTTGTTATCTATTTCCGAATTTGTGAAATAAATTCGTTCATAATAAGATAACAAAAATTGACGTTTTAATTAATAAATTTTTGCAACTCTTTATGCATTATTTTCTCACAAAATCTCTAAAGATTATGTTATAATAAATTGTTTTACGTATCTTTCATCCTCAATTAGCAGCAAGCATTCACTGAAAGTGTCTTTTTCGGAGTCATAATTTCTTAAGTGCAAACATTTTTAAGAATTTTAAGCAACACGAACAGATCTAATAATCTCAATAATAATAGTAAAAGGTAATTTACATTTATCAGTGTATCGTCTTAAGATCACGAAATATAGTTTCCATTTCATGGTTAATTAATCGAAACTCGTTCTCCACAAGATTCACGAGGCCTCCGAGATTAGATAAATGCGGCTGTCGTTTGAATTGTATTAAGCGCCAGGGTTGACTGCAGCCAGCGGAACAATTTTCATTTCGTCCGTTCGTGCCGTGACTGCTGCATACTTTCCATTTTTTTTTTAAACAAAACTCGAGAATGGGGGAAATGGACAAATCCTGCACTGGCGTGCACGGAGATATCTCGTTCGTCCATTCGTTGAGATCCGACGTGGCGCAGCGCGCGATGTTGATTTTTTATTCGTGACTTTTATCTGCTTGAAAAATCGTCGCCCCTTTTGTACAGGTGCGTTTCCCAGCTACACGTAATGCTGATCCACCCCTATCCTTCGCTTTTCTCTCCTAGCCGTACACCCTCGGCACCCTCCCAACCGTCTCCTCGATGGTCGCCACTCGTTTTCTTGCACGCTGGCGAATGCAAACTGCCTTGCGATCGATGCAAGTTTCATAAATTAGCCGACCGCTACGTCGATGTACACGTACGTACACGTCGTCCAGTACACGGCGCCGGTATACGAGCGCAATTACGCTCGCTGCAAGCGTACCATGTCGTTTTTCACGAATGCTTACAACAAAATCTAATGGCGCGGTGCATACGATATCCGTGGAAAATACGAGCACGACAAAATTTTCCATTGGTTTGTGCGTCTCGTTGCGGTATGCTTTATGCGTTACATCTTATTGATGACGGAATCTTTCGTGCGTTTACGGGGATGTTGTTCAGGATTAAACTATTTTTTGTATATGTGTTTGCACATGTACATACATATCAGAGTCTTTATTGAAATCTTGTAAAACGATTGCCTGAGATTTCCCAGATTTTCGAGGTGTTTTTATTCAAAATTCCAAGAGGATTTTTTAACGCAACTTTGAAATAAATTGAAATGCAAGCAACACAAACAAACTATTAAAAATTAACAGAAAGCAAAGATTCTACAAGACTATATTTATTATTTTCAGTGGTCGCAAAAATTATAGGATAGTATAGAGAAGATTTATAAATTAATATTAGTGACTGTTCTATTTTGCTGACAATGAGTATTGTCTCCTATTATCATTCTTTTTTCAATAAAAATTTGCGAGGCACGTGAATATACTTAAATGTGTACGTAATTATTTATTGCTAAGTAAGTGTTAACATTTCGCATTATTAAGAAAAAAATGTTCAAAGAAACGATGTTTTTTTAAAAAAAAGGTAGAATTTTAATTTAAAAGTGAAATTTAAAAAATTTTGAGTTATTAAGATTTAAATAGATAATTTTGAGACTATTAAAATTCCATGAAAATCTTTGCTTTTTAAAGATAAAAAAGAAAACGTCTAAAAATTCTAAATTTTTTAGATAGTAAACGTCTACATACGTCCTACATACATATATAAACAAGTGTCACGTATTAATTAACGAACGGTTTCCCCAAAGATTCGAAACGTAAGCGAATTCTATAATTGGAAAGTACAAATGATAGAAACGCCAAGGGAACGTAATCTACTACTTCACTTTATCATAAAAGCCGCACAAAGCAAGCGCGACTTCCATCTGTCTCTCACGATCTTTTTATCTGTTCTGCAGAACGATATTCACCGAGAATTTTCCGCAACGCGTTCATATATACTGCATTGTATCTCCTTGATATCGCGATCATAAAGGACTACGATGGTTTTATCTATGAGAAAACAAGATATATTGAACGATAAATGTCCTTCTCCCGAGGGTATTGATGCAGAATACAGCATGCGTAATAAATCTGATCTCAATTTGAATCCTATTACATTTTATTTACGAAAATATTCTCATTGTTACTCGCTTCAAAAAATTTGAACGTATAGGTAGAAGCTAAAATCCATGTGTGTAATATAACTTTTTTATAGACTTTGCTTCAACTTCTGTACATACAGATTGCTCCATATGCATATAATATAATAAAATGCGGGAGTTTTTCATTGGGTACCAGATTTTTTTCAATAACTGTAATATTAAATTTAAAATAGATGGCAAAGACTCGAAATTTTTAATATCTTTAAAACTAATCTTCAAATTAAAACTTTGTAAAGTTTAATTTTAAATTTAGAAGAGAATTTGAGAGAAGCTTAATTAATTAATTATAAGAATTGTAATTGTACATTTGACAAAAATGTTCATCTTGCAAAAATTCTAACTCGGAGATTGAGATAAATGGCAAACGACATTTTTACTGTAATTCGGGAAAGCTACATGACTTTTAATATTTCAATCTTGTTCATCTGTTTTCAGATCATCAACGTCATTTAAGGCAATACAATAGAACGTTACTCATATCTCAAGATTCACTCATGAAGATTAATCTCTAACCTTTGCTCCTTTTCTTTGTCTTTTTTCTCACCTAGCCACCATATCCTTTGCCAATATTTCATAGCTTCCCCGTAAGGGTCTGCCAACTCTCATTGATTGAACGGATACCAGAGATGCAAGCGCGGTAACGAAATAAGCTCTACGTCAAATTGACGTGAGCGAAAACGTTTGCGTAAACATG
>NW_017304228.1:4237706-4240343 GCF_001594115.1 Trachymyrmex septentrionalis | reverse complement strand
CGGATACCAGAGATGCAAGCGCGGTAACGAAATAAGCTCTACGTCAAAACGTGAGCGAAAACGTTTGCGTAAACATATGTGCATGCGAATATGTCAGTATATGTAATATCATATTCACATACTATAGTAACACGTTTATGAGACTCGTAACGTGTATCTGGATGTCGTCAGTGGAATTTTAAATTCCTTTAAAACTTGGCGGTATATATCGACGATACCGAAATTTCGTCAAGTCGTGGATTGATATACGTATATGCACTTGCAAGTGTATATGCGCGTGCAATTGTGTACGTTCAGGGCATGCACATTCTCGCGAAGATGAGTACGAATGTACCGACCCACAGCACGTTTCTCTTAGACAGAAACGATTGGCAATCGATTCTACGGAATTTCGTGCACGTCTCGCGACATACACCGCGACTAGGGTGGATAAACGTGGATAACATCGATATCCGAATTTCTGTTAAGCTCCGGCTTCACTCCAGAACGGACAAACGTTAGAATGAGAATGAAATTTGTCAGTAATACAAACACGAATGTCGCGGGATTTCTCTCACACACACACACACACACACACAGAGACTTACTAAAATATTTTTTCCTCTTTTGCTTATTTCAAGAAGCGCTGGAAATAATCCGCAGTGACAAAAGCTTTTATGCTAACAAGTACTATTAAGCCTGTCGTTACGCAGAAAAAGTCCCTCGAGATTTCACATATACGATTTTAACTTTTCTCTTACAAAAAAATTAATTGAATCAGACTTTTATGTATATTATTTAACGTATAAAATATTTAAAAATTTTTATTCAGTAAATTGATTCACAAAATAATTAGCAGAATTTAATAAAACTTACATTATCTCCTTTATTTTCCTTTTTTCTTTAAATTGAACCGTTATGTCTTTCTAATACGATTATGCGTATCTAAGGTGGGCATTTCGAATATTTTTTAATGTATGTAGGATATATGTTTATATAACGTTTTTTACTTATTTTAGTATATAGATTTACCTCCTAAACTATTGACATGCATTTATAAAACTCTCTGTATACAATCAATAGGAAATAAAGCCCAAAACGATTAAAGCTGGATATCTATCCATAAACTAAATTGCCTAACAATTTAATAATTCGATGCTCATATAAGCATTTTAGAAAAATCTTAATAATGCTGATAAACACATTAAAGTTTGTAATTTTATTATGAAAAATATTACCTTGAGAATTGAACACAGATCTCTTTCATTTCGTGCGAATATTTTAAGTCTTTAGACCACCGAGACCTTTGTAATTATTAAGACTTTATTTCCTATTGGTTGTATATTCATATATAAGATATTCACGTTATAAATATATTATATTGGTTATTTTATTTCGTATTATATATGAGTTTTTGTTATACATAGAATTAAAAAAAGGCTATAAACTTATATTTATCTGTATAAAATGATTGTCATTATTTCGATTACCACCGTTATGATTAGTAAGTATTATATTTATTATAATCGTCAAATCAAATGCAGATGCAATGAAAGGTTGAACGTGAATATTTAGAAATAGTCGTTATTATTGATGGAGGAAAGAACGTCGTCTACCTTCGTTTCTCATTTCCGGTTCGAGGGACAGAGCACAAATCACATCGTAATTGTTAAATGTAGCGTGACCTAGCGCTGAACGGGAAAGGGACGGCATGTATGTAAAATTGATAAAAGTTTCTGGCACGTACTTCTACGTACTTCTATGTAATCAATTCGTGACAATAGGTACATTTACATTGTGGTTAGCAACAGCAGAACAACATAACATGCTGCATGCAACTTCTATATTTCCATTGCAATTTTTCAAAGATCGTTAAGAGGGAAAAAAGAGATTTTTTCAACAATGACAATTATCGGATTAATTATAAGTTTATAAATTTACGCAAATATTTTAGAAATTAATGAATTAATGAATATTAATATAAAATGCACATTGCGAATAATTTCTGATTAAAAATGGACGAACCAGAAGATTCTAATCATATCAGAGTTTCGGTTATTATAATTGGACATCTGATTATCGCGATTAGAACTTTAATTGCTATGTTCAGAATCTTCTGATTCATTCATTTTCGACCAGAAATTATTTTCAAATAATTTGAAATTTTAATAGGGATTTTAATTAATATAAATAATTTGGGATTGTAAATGTAACGGGAAATAGTTGGAAGAAAATGAATGACTTGCTAATTATAAATATCGTTTCGTATACGAAAAGAATGGTTTTGCTAAAGTATTTAAAAATTTATCTAGATACAGATCTAAAAATAATTTTGAATTGTCGAAATAATTAAAATGCTCAAACTGATTAAAATGTAAAAACTTTATACAACATTGCTCATCATGCTTGAGTTTCCTACATAATTATTTTGATAGTGTAACAAAATTATTTTCAAATCATCTGTATTTAAATTTTTAGATTTTTAAACAAAATTATTCTTTTCATGAATACAAATAAACAGAACAATAAATATTAACAATTCAGGCATTGGAAAAATTAAGGGAACTGCGATTCAAACTTAGGATTCTTTTCATTACTAATACTGAGAGTGTTACGCCATGAGACTTCATTACTCTTATAATTATTTCAGTTAATTAG